>NC_057765.1:28146787-28446787 GCF_010389155.1 Erigeron canadensis
TTAAGACCAGGCAGAATTCAGCATCACTGAACCTCTTAACATGCTTCATATGGATCTTTTGGTCCAGTGAATGTTCAAACTAAAGCTGGTAAGAGATACCCTGTAGGTGGGTCGATGAATACACCAGATTTGTTGGGTGATATTATCAGATCAAGAGTGAGCATCTGGGAAATTATCTCTCTCATCAGCGAATTGAGCTCAAGTATACAAAGAAAGTGTGTCAGTTGCGAAGTGATAACGGTACAGAATTCATGAATAAAGATTGGAGACATTTTGCACTGGAACTGGCATTTTCAAAACTTTTCGTCAGCTCGGTCTCCAGAACAAAATGGGTGGTTGAAAGGAAGAATCGCCATTGATTGAAGCGGCCAGAAGTATGTTATCTGAATTGGTCTTCCCACCTGTTTTTGGCTGAAGCTGTGGCAACTGCATGTCACACCCAAAAGGGTCAGTTATGTCAAGAGACACAGGAAGACTGCCTATGAAGTCCTCAGGAATCGTAAACCAAATATTGGATATTCCATGTATTTGGTTGTCCAGTTTACATTTTAAACGATTCCAGTCAGTTGGAAAATTTGATGCAAAAGCTGACGAAGGTGTCTTTGTGGGGTATTCAATATTAGAAAAGCCTATAGAGTTTATAATTATAGACTCCAAAAGGTACATGAGACAATCATGTCACGTTCGATGAATCAAATGAAGCAATCAACAAAAGACCAACCCTTGATTTATCTTCAGTTGTCCCAGTGATTTTGGTGTATCTGATCAGGTTCATCAATCAGTAGTACACCAGAAAATGTTTCCAGACATCAAGTCTTGGAACCAGTAATGGAAAAAGGAGAACATGTGGACACCTCATTTATCCTTCTATCAGTTTTAACCTACCTGAAAAACTGGTAATTGGATCTGATTGTGCGGGCACAACAACATCAGAACCAGTTCAAGCTTCTCCAGTTCTTCAACATATAACTGTTTGAAGATAATCATGTCAACTCTTCAGTTGACACTGATGATGAAGTTGAAGTAGTTTGGACTGATCCTCTTCCAGTTGCTGTCTGTTGGGGATCGTCAAGGGTCTTGCACTGATGTTGTATATACCAACCTAGTCAATACACTAAATGGACTGCTGCTCATCCCATTGAGAGATTATTGGCAATCCAGATAGTGGGGTTCAGACTAGAAGCGCCACAATGATCAATGCTTGAACGTCACCTTTTATCACTAATTGAACCGAAGAAGATTGACGAGGCTATGGCAGATCCAAGCTGGGTTGAAGCTATGCAAGAAGAACTCAACCAGTTCGAAAGGAACAACGTTGGGGAGCTTGTTCCTTTGTCCTCCAGGGTAAAGAGAGAACCCATTGGAACGAGGTGGGTCTATCGGAACAAGATGGATGAAGATGGCAACGTTATCAGGAACACAAGCTAGATTAGTTGCAAGGGTTATTGTCAAGCAGAAGGTGTTGATTTCGATGAAACTTTTGCTCCAGTTGCAAGACTTGAAGCCATCAGAATTTTCCTGGCTTATGCTGCTCACTTGCAATTCAAGGTTTTTCAGATGGATGTAAAAAGTGTGTTTCTGAATGGCACATTGGAAGAAGAAGTGTATGTTACGCAGACTCCAGGCTTCATAAATGAAAAGCATCCACTTGGGTATTAGACTGAACAAAGCTTTATATGGTCTTCGACAAGCCCCAAGAGCTGGTATGATACTCTAACTAAACATCTTCTCAAAATGGTTTTCAAAGAGGTGCAATAGATAATACCTTGTTCACCTGAAAGAAAAAGGTGATATCTTGCTGGTACAAATTTATGTTGATGTATTATATTTGGGTCAACTGATGATGGAATGTGTAAAAGGTTTTCAAATTATGTCCAAGAATATGAGATGAGTTTAATGGGTGAATTAACATTTTTCTTAGGTTTACAAATTAAACAAACCATGGATGGTATTTTTATTAACCAAGAAAAATATGTCAGAGATTTGTTGAGAAAATACAAATTTGATTCAATCCCATCAAAAACCACACCCATTTCAGCTCCATTAAATTTGGACTCTGACCCAAATGGAAAATCAGTGGACCAAAAAGAATATCGTGGAATGGTTGGTTCACTGATGTATCTAACTGCCAGTCGACCAGATATAATGTTTGCAACATGTTTATGTGCCAGATTTCAGGCAAATCCAAAAGAATCACACTTGCATGCTGTTAAACGCATTTTCAGGTACCTGAAAGGGTGCCCTAGCCTTGGTCTTGGTATCCCAAAGGCTCAGGGTTAGATCTAATGGGTTATTCAGATTCAGATCATGCAGGTTGTAAGATTGATAGAAAATCCACAACTGGTGGATGTCATTTCTAGGAGGAAAATGGTGAGTTGGACCAGTAAGAAGCAGACTTCAGTCTCAATGTCTATGCTGAGGCAGAATACATTTCTGCGGCCAGTTGCTGTGCCCAGATTCTCTGGATCAAACACCAGTTACTTGATTATGGCATGAAATTCACAAGAACCCTAATCTTTTGTGACAACACCAGTGCTATTGCTATATCTCACAACCCAGTGATGCACTCAAAGACGAAGCATATTGATATCAGGTATCACTTCATTCGTGATCATGTTATGAAAGGAGATATTGAAATACATTTCATCCCCACTGATAAACAGTTAGCTGATGTTTTTACAAAACCTCTTGATGAAAAGACTTTTAAACATCTCATCAGTGAACTGGGTATGTTAAATCCTCATTAAACTGAAGAGGCCCCTCAGTTGAGGATGGTCCAGGTGATCCTTGATTGGTTGGAGATTGAACGCCTTGATGTACTCAAAGACTAGTCACTGATCAAATGGATCACATTTTTTAGGGGGAAAAAGACTCAAAATATTTTTCAAATAAATTATTGAAAAATGCAACTGAAGGTCATCAGTTGAAACTGGCGTCTACATTTTCCAGTTTGCTAGTTTGGTCTTGTCTCAAAATGGTGGTTAGCCAGATTTCATAACGTTATGTTTTACTTGGTGGATACATGTGACACATGATGTTACTCGAGTGCTAACGTCGCACTCACGAACGTCACCTGACATGTCTTACGTGTCAAGACTTTTGCTGAAATGTACTGCACTTTTTATGGGTATTGGTGAAGTTAGTGGGTGAGTGGGATTAAATGCTTGATGGGAAGTATTAAATATTTTTAAATTCTCAAAATTTTGGAAAATAACTTTTTACAAATTATTTCAAATTTTTGGAGACTAAAAATATCTTTTCGTATATATTTTGGCAATATTTTACTGCCTATATATACCCCCACCAAAATATCCGTCTCATTTACTTCTCTCAAAATTCCTTCATTTACTCTTTCAATCATTCACAATTCGAGATCCTTTTCTCTCTTTCTTCTAAAATCTAAATTCACAAATGGCTCCTAAATCTTCTTCTTCATCTCGTTCTCGTGATGTGAATCTACTCACTGCTGAGTACATTCCATCACAAAATGTTATTCGTGCCACTGGTGCTCCCATAAGTTCTAAACTTATTAAACTAAATCCAAATAATCCAATGGCATCTCTTCAAGGGTTCCAGGCCGCTGACTCTCTAATAGGGAGAATCTAATCCTTTCTCCGGATTTCTCCCCTCAGCGATGCCTTCTCTTTGAATCCACACAAGCTATTTCATGATTACTTGTGTGAATTCTGGTACACTGCTTCTCTTTCTGAGGACTGCTCATCCATCTTTTTTTCTCTAAAGGATGGGTCAGTCCCGTGTACTATCACCACTGAAACGTTGAGGGAAGCCCTTAACCTCAACTACTGGAGACATAATGAAACTCCAGTGGTGATTTCCTCCAATGTTAATTTCCGCCAGGTGTTCCTTTATATGGGAAATAAGGAAATGGTGGAGGGGGATGTGTTGAAGACCAAGGGGTCCATTACAATGAAAGGGCTTTCACCATCCTGGAAGTTCTTTATGGTCCACTTGGTGGAAAGTTTGGGAGGGAGTTCTGGTGGATTAGACCAGATAAACTCCTTCCAGGCAGAGATGGCTTACTGCCTTTGGAATGGGCTGAGGGTGGACTTTGCAGGTATTTTGTTCAGAAGCCTGGTGTTCAAGTTGAAGGGCAACAGGGGTCCTTGTGTTCCCTTTTCAAGATTCCTGTCCCTTTGTTTTATTCAGATTCTGGGCAGGGAAGAATACAACAACACACAATCCTTGTTCTCTGTGCCAGAACTGTTGAGGAATCTGGACAACCTGGTGTCCACTTCTGATGAAGTCCAGATGTCCCCGAGAATGATTTTTGCATTCTCTAGAACTGATGCACCACAATCTGGTGAGTCAGAAAGGCAACTGGGCGGGCCTCAAAATAATGAGGGACCCACCGGTTTGTCTACTGGAGCGGTAACTATGGCAGAAGCAGGAGTTCAGGCGATTCCTAAGGCAAGAAGATCTTCCAAGAGCAGGAGATCAAGATCTGGACTCGCTGCACCTGACCAGTCACAATCTGTGACTGTGGTCTCTGAAGCCACTGCCGGTGATAGTGCAACTGAGGATAGAGCAGTTGTAGTTGAGGCACCAGTCACCTCTGTCCAGGGAGAAGATGCTTCGGCAACGGATCCTAGAACTGATGATACCATTGAGGCAACTCAAACTGGTCATCAGGAGTCTGAACAACTTGTTCAGCCACCCCCAACATTTATGGATCTTGGCATAAATGAGGGTGTGTTTCAGCTTGAGTCTTCGGACTCATCTGAGACAGAATCTGACCAGGAGATGGCTGATGCAACTGTACTTGATCAGCTCCCTTTTCTCCTTGGTCAACCCCAAGAACCACATGTTTCAGTTTCCCCAACTAATGAACAAAGCTTAGAAATACCTCCAATATTCACCTCTCGCCAACCACTTTCTTCTATGGGTGTACCTAGAAATAGACACATCCTAACCCCACCGTCGCCGTCGTTCACACCTGAGCACTCTCAGCATGAACGACACATTGAATCTCTTCCCTTCATTTCTACAACCCCTCCTCTTCTATCAACTGATGCTACTGCAACTGGAGAACCAAATATTGTCATACCTCGTCCAGTTGCACCTGTAGCTTTTTCGGCCGGTCCAGTGACACCTTCTCCTCCGTCATTGGACAGCCAATTCGTGTCTTTCCAAGCCGATCTCTCGAATCTTCTCGCGAGGGTGGAAGAGATTCAAAAGACACTCGAGAGGAACACCAAGTCCCTCTCCAGGTACCACAAGGATCACTTGCAAAATATTAAAGTGGTTGACCTGGGGATCAACAAGTTCTCTGCCAATGAGGACTTGGTGTTTGGCAAGCTGAACGAGTTAGTGGAATCCTCCAATCATCTGGCAACATCTTTAAGGGAGGCATTCGCACTAACTCAATCTGGAGTCACATCTTCAATATCTAACCTGCTGAACAGTACTGTCAGATCTTCAGAGGTTGATATTCAGAATCTGGAAAGGCAGGTGCAAGATTTATGTAACAAACCTGGCCTAGATGTGACTGCGCTTGGGCACCAGTTGGCCTCTTCAGTGAGTCTCAAGATTGAAGAAACCTTGGCTGCCAGTGAAAACAATTTGATTGAAAAGGTGATGTCTGAGATCACCAAGATTGCAGCGCCCCAGGTCGATCTCACTCCTATCACTTCTGAGATTGATCGGTTGAGGTGCAGTCTGGATACACTGGCCAGCAAGGTCTCTGAACACTCAACTGCCATATCGGATCTGACCACTGAAGTTGGCAAAGGAAGGGAAGGTATGACTGAAAGTGTTAAGGAAGTCCCTGCAACTGGGCTCTCTTCAGATGATCTCTCAATACTCAAACAGATTTTAAAGAGTCAAGAGCAGACAAGTGGAAATGTAATGACTCAGTCTCAAAAGATCAATCATCTTTGGAGGATAGTTCGCATGCTTTGTGGAGTCTTCAAAGAGTGCAAGACAATGCAATCATGGCAGCCTCTAGATCGCCTGCCCTCTAGTCATGCCGATTTTGAAGCCATCAAGCAGGGACTAGATGCTGCCAAGGGGGAAAGGTCGGTATATGCCCCTCACACTCTTGTGAAGACTTCAAGTAAAGGGAAGGAGATTGTGGTGGCTACCAGTACTGAGGCTGGTGAGCAAGGGTTTGAGGTGTTTGATGATGTGGTGGTAGGAGGTGTTGATAAAGGAAAGGCCATTGCTGATGAATCTTTGGAACCAGACACCGATGCACCAATGTTGGAAACTGGCAATGTCGATTTGTTGCCTCCAGTTACTGAAAGCGAGAGTCAGAAGTTAGCAAGAGTGGGATACCTGGTCAAGGAAAGGAAGAAACAAATGAAGGCAAACCAGTTTGAATCAAGAAAAAATCTTCCAACCCCTCTTGTTGATATCACTGATGCTCAACTCCTTGGCTTGACACTTGTTGAATACAAGAAGATCAAAGAAGATCCAAGAATAGTCAATGCACTGAAGGAGATGCTTGAAGTGGAGCTGGACAAACACTACCAGGATGATGAGGCTGAACTGGATGCAAAGTGTTTGAATGTATCGGTGGAAAAGGCCAGAGAGATTAGATCTGAAGGGATTCTCAAGAGGACTGAGCAGGTAAAGAAGGCGGTCACCAAAGTGTTGAATCCACCCAAGTCCAAAGGGAGAAAACAAAAAGCCTTGCCAAGAGATGCAAATCTGAGGACTTGGGTAGATACATCTGAACCTACAACTGATGATATTCGAGCTGCTACACAAAAGCTGAGCACGAGCAAAATCAAACTAACAAATGAATCTGAAGCTCGCACATATTTGTCAGATGTACAGCGTCGAAGGCACAATAGAGGCAGGATTACTGATGTCAAGGTCTCAATCAAGCCTGGTGCCAAGCATTTTGTTGTTGAGGTACAATACTTTGGTGGACCTAAGAGGACAACTGAGTACCCGGATGTCAATCAGTATGGTCATTCCGAACATGTTGAGATGTTGAGGTTGCTGGAGGGGAGACAGAGGAAGAATAAAGTTGAAAGAGGCTGGAGTACGTATTGCAAAATCTTATCAAGTTCAAGGAAAACATTGAAGAAAGATTAGGCCTTGATCCTGAGGATACTCAGCCGATTTCATCAGTCTCAAAGAGAAGGAAAACTGGCGAAGGGCCATCTGTTTAAGTTTTCCTTCTAACTATCTACTTGTAATTTTGTGTACTCTCTTGTAATTTATTTGTAATTGTATGTATATACAAGTTGTCAGATTGTAACCTACAAGTAAGATATCTGATAAGATCTACAAACGCTTAAAACAAAATCCAAGACAGTTGATGATTTATAAAAATGTCTTGGAAACTTAAAAGGTTTTATCAAATTCAAGTATTTCAAACTTAAACTTGTATAGAAACAAGTTTGAAAATACTTGACAATATTTCAGGACAATTAGGGGGAATTTGTTAGGTCCAGTTTTAACTAAACTGGAGCTCTCCAGTGACATCTGGGGAGCATGAGGAATTGTCCGAAATATTAGAAGTCCAGTTGCATTGTACAGGTTTAGCAACTGATGACTTCCTCCAGTTGAGATCAGAAGACTAGAATCTGAAGACCTTCCAGTTGAAGTCAAAGACAACAAATGGAAGATAGAGATTGGCAATGGCAGCGAAGCCCAGTTGACAATCTACCAGATTAATCAACTGGAGAATCCTCCAGTGTAAATGCTCTTACAAAGCTTTACACTGATTACGAGGAGGACCTCTTTTACTCTACATCCTTTTAACCGGACAATGATATTGTCTTTGGATAAAGATACAAAGATGTAGAGTGGTTGAATAAAGTAACCTTTTGTCTTACTTTATTTAACACACACAAAGGATTATTTTAACAATACTTTTGTGTGCTGTCAACCATATTTGTACGTCGAAGTTGAGATCCCCATGCTCAATCTTCGACTATAAATAGAGGTCCTTGCACAAGCTTTTACAATAACTTTGCAAAAACATATATTCTGCAATATTGGTGAACTTGTGCAATATTCTCTCAATCGTAAAAAGGAACATTTCACAACTCTAAGTGTTTTGATTGTTTAGGAGAATTTCCAAGTTTAGATCAATTGTAATTCATGGGTTGTTAGGATATTTACATTCATGTATTATCTTGGTTCTGCAACAACCTTGTATTTTATTTAAACAAGTAATAAATAAAATACACTTGAAAATTACATATTGTCTTACCAGTTTACATACTCATCATTTATATTATTGCATGTATTAATATTCTGTCACCTTAACACTTCATTCCAGTTAACCTGGTACACGATCTATCTAAACTGGTCACATCCAGATTAATTGATCGTGTTGCAAAGTTCACTCACCATCGACATAGAGGTGTCTTCAGCACCCATCTAGTAATAGCTGGGACTAAAAAACCAGTCTGAAGAATTTTTTAGTGAAAAAAAGACGAAAACAGAGGAACAACTTTATGAGTTGTTTGACATTAATATGCGTACGTTCTTTGGAAAGAATGAAGATTTGAGTAATTTTCAACAGTTTGATCTGGTATGTACAAAATCAATTTTGATTCTGTATAGGTTTCTTGATATCTAAATAATTTGGTTTTTACAAATTTATGCATAAAATCATATATGATTTTGTATAGGTTTTTGTGATATATAAACAAAATCATATATCATATTTGATTTTGTATAGGTTATTGATATGAACTGCATTTGACTTTGTATGGTTCTTGATATTTGTTTTGCTTTTTATCTTCACTTGTAAACAAGTTTTCTTCCCCATGTGTCGTTCACAGCACTTTTACTGTTTCGTATACGACCTGAGGAAGAAACCAGAATTAATTGTGCTTGACAACATCCATGCTGGCGACAATTTTGAAGCAAAGTATAGCAATGTCATAAATGTTGTTGTAAGTATTAATTATTTTTCATGTATTTTTATATTTTTTTTTATGTGCTTGACAAGATTTTTCTTATTTTAAATATTCTGTTATGCGTAGCATAACCAATTTTGTAGGTATTTGAATCACAAGAAACATCCAATGGCCGACAAGATTATTTCTCTCAAGTTAAAGCAAATGAAACTAAAATGGAATACAAAGAAAAATTTTGTTGATTGTGGCATCTTTTTGATGCGTCACATGGAATGTTTTGATGGTCAAAAGCCACAGAATTGGGATTGTTCAATTCCAAAAGAGTCTGAAGGTCAATCTGAAGAAATTTTCAATCTCAGGATAAGGTATAACAAAATGATTCAAGTACATCAAGCCAACAATCTTGCTTCAAGTAATATTCAAAGGGTTGAAGAATATGGAAAAAAAAAAGAGATTGGAAAAAGATTGGAAAGGTTTTTGTTGCAATGCAAAAACAAAATGTTTCTAAATAGAAATTCAGACTTGGAAGTTTCAGTTGTTGATAGACTTGTGGAAACTTTGAATGGTGTATGTCTTGTAAACAGTTTGTAAGCTATTCAAAATTATTATTAATATTACTTATAGAGTTTGAAAATCATAAATGATTTTGTGTTCAAAATTCAGATAAATCAAAATTGATTTTATGTATCGTTTAGGAAACCTATCAAAAATCAAATATGATTTTGTATAGAATCTCACAATGTATGCTTAAAATCATTTATGATAATGAATAAGTTTTAATGTAAGAAACTCATTTTATTTTGTCACATTGTGCTATACAGAATCATATATGATTTTCTATAACTATTACGCATGTATAAGTAAAATCATTTTTGATTTTCAATAGTTGATCTTGTATAAGTTATGATTCTGTATGGAAAGCATATAGAAAATCATATATGATTCTAAAAAATGATTTTAAATATTTTTTTTTGTAATAAAATCAAATATGATTTTGTATAGGTATTTCACAATGTATGTTTAAAATCATTTATGATTATGAATAAGTTTCAATGTAAGAAACTCATTTTATTTGGCAAATTGTGCTTTACAAAATCATATATGATTTTCTATAACTATTACGCATGTATAAGTAAAATCATTTTTGATTTTCAGTAGTTGATCTTGTATAAGTTATGATTCTGTATGGAAAGCATATAGAAAATCATATATGATTCTAAACAATGATTTTAAATATTTTTCTTTGTAATAAAATCAAATATGATTTTGTATAGGTATTTCACAATGTATGCTTAAAATCATTTATGATTATGAATAAGTTTCAATGTAAGAAACTCATTTTATTTGGCAAATTGTGCTATACAGAATCATATATGATTTTCTATAACTATTACGCATGTATAAGTAAAATCATTTTTGATTTGTTATGATTCTGTATGGAAAACATATAGAAAATCATATATGATTTTAGTCGTAATTAGTGAAGCAAGTATACCAAATCATATATGATTTTGTGTAGGACATTTAGGTAACTTCCATATCATTCATAAAAAAACAATACGAAATCATAAATGATTTTATGCATCATTTACGAATCTTATGCAAAATCAAAAATGATTTTACAGATACATTAGAGGAAAACGATAGAAATCATAATGATTTTGTATATTTCATGAGCTCAAAACCAAAAATAAGTTGCATAATAATATAACCGTTTAAAATCATGTTTGAAATCATATATGATTTTAAACATAGTGTTAATTTATTCATATAAAATCATTTTTGATTTTATTCATACTTATACAAAATCATTTTTGAATTATCCATAACAATGATTATACGTATGCATTTGGGAAAACATATACAAAATCATATATGATTTTATTTTAGTTAAAGCAAATGGCTTCCTTAAAGAGATCATTTATAAAATCAAAAATGATTTTTAGCATACACTTTCATATTCGAAATCTATAATGATTTTGCAAATGTGTTAAGGTAAAACAATACAAAATCATATATGATTTTGTGTAGAACATTGAGTCAACATCAAAATGAATTCCATAAAAAGATACCCTTTTAAAAATACAGAGTTAAACCCATTTCATCATAATTCGTGAAAATATTACATTATTTATCATTACATAAAGCAAATAATAAACATTAAATCTAATACTTTGGAGCATAGCTTATAAGTTCTTCAACAATTTGTTTCCTTCTTCGAATATAATTCTCTTACTTGTTGAATTTTCCAATCTTTTCTTCAAATTCTTTCTTTTTTTTTTCCATTACATTCTTGAACATTGAAACCCAGTATTTTTTTTCTTCAACAATCTCTTCGGAAATTGGAACTAGATAACTACAAAAAAAAAACTATATTCAAAATCAAAAATGATTTTAAACATTAATAAAGGAAAAACTATATAGAAAGTCATACATATATTAATATGTGAATCATGTAGAAAGAAAGATGAGTTTCATACAAATAAACCTATTTAAAATCAAAAATGATTTTAAACGAAATGTTTAAAAACCAATAAGTGGTATCATAATCTTTAATTCATAAAACTGTTGTGAATCATATATGATTTTACACATATCTTCTCAATAAAATATATTAAACGTAGGGGTAGTATTGTATTTTTCACAGAGTTCATTATATATTTCTTTTCCCCGCATATTCGTTCATCTTCACACACATATACGCAAACGCATACAAACATAGGGTTTCTGATAAGTTGCATAAAAATATAACCGTTTGAAATCATATATGATTTTAAAAATAGGGTGAATTATCCATATAAGATCATATATAATTTTTTATAGGTTTCTGATATGTACAACGTTTGTTTTGTATATCATTTAAAAAGAGTTACATAGAAAGAAAATCATATAAAATCAAAAATAATTTAAAGCATGAAGTTTATATATATACAAAATCATATATCATTTCATTTATAAATATAGACAAAAAAAATGAGTTTGATATCGTTAATCCTATTCAAAATCATATATGATTTTGTGTAGGACATTTAGGTAACTTTCATCTCATTCATAAAAAAACAATACGAAATCAAAAATGATTCTATGCATCATTTAGAAAACCTATGCAAAATCAAAAATGATTTTACAGATACATTAGGAGAAAACTTTAGAAACTCATTTATGATTTTTTTTTATATTAAATAGAGTCAAAACAAAAAATAAATCGCATAATAATATAACCGTTTGAAATCATATATGATTTTAAACATAGTGTGAATTATTTATACAAAATCATTTTTAATTTTATTCATACTTCTTGAAAAAATAATGCTTTTAGGAGGAAAAAATGTCTAAAAACCCATAAGTGGTATCATATATGATTTAATTTATAAAAATGCTGTGAATCATATATGATTTTACACATATGTTCTCAAGCAAATATATAAAACGTAGGGGTAGTATTGTATTTTTCACATAATCCATTATATACTTTTTTTCCCCCCAAAATTCTTCATTCACACACGTACACACAAACGCATACAAACACACACTAAAACCGGAGATTGATTTTGATCTTATTTTCTCTTCATTATACTTCCATTATATTATTTCTTACCGTCGTACCGCCGATACAAATCTATTATATCCTACCGTCGTACAATTATTTCCGTCCCTTGTACAATTCCTCCACTATTTCCGCACTTCCGTAAAATATTATATTTGTTATCTTAAAAAATCATGACAGAACAGTCTAAATCGTTAAATATGAAAAGGAAAAATGTTATTGATGATTCTGAAAAGTCAATTTCAAATTCAGGTACATTTAATCTTTATTTATTCATTTTTTAATATTTTTTTTATTTTATATGATTTTTTTAGGGCTTTAATTTATTTTTTTATGTTTTTTTTTTAATTTTTAATTCTATGCTTGCAATCCACTGATTATGTAGTTAACTATTTCCACTAAATCATATTTGATTATTTATAGAGGTTTTAATGGTATATGTTTTTTTAAATCTATGTGTAAAATCATATATGATTTTGTATATAGATTTTAGTTTTTTATCTTTCATTCTACAATCAATTATCATTTTTTGTTGATGCTGTTGTTAGCTGTGTCCTTATGCCTACAATCCTATTTGATTGTGTATATAAATTTTAGAGATATAGGTTTTTGTAACTGTATGTGTAAAAACATATATGATTTGGTATATATATTTTTGAATTTTGTAACTGTATGTGTAGTATCATGTTTGATTATAGGTTTAGAGTTTATACAATCCAATATTTGATCATGTATAAATATTTTAGAGGTTCTGTTTTTGTAAGTTTATGTGTAATATCATGTTTGAATTTGCTATTTTTTAAGTTTATGTCTAGAATAAAAAGTTATATTATGTTGTTAGTTATTTGTGTTATCCAAATATAATTTATTTAGTTTTGATACATTAAACATATTATGTAGATGATGAAAATGTCAATTTGTCGAAATTAGAAACGATGAAGAAAGGAAATTGTTAACTGGCTGTTAAAAGTAGAAGAGTTTCAAAAAAGAAAAAGGTTGTATTCGCTGATGATAAAAATCAGAACGATGATAGTGATGATAATGATAATGATGTTTCATGTCCTCAAAAAGTTAAAAGGAAATACAACCTTCTTGGTTTTCAGTTTAAGTCAATTGTCATCAGGACTGCGCCATCTCCTTTCGCTAAAATGATGTCCTCACTTAGTATATCTCAGAAGAAGATGGTTTGTCAAATGGGATTAGGATCCTTACTTGGATTCTCAATAAGCGAACTCAACCCTAAACTTGGGCATTATATAGTGAGTTCTTTTAACGGCTCTTATATTAAGACTTTGAAAGGCAAAATTTACTGTAACCGTGATGCTGTATCTCAAGTTTTTGGGATTTCGAAATCAGTTGGTCTTGCGTTCAGTTCCTTAGAAAAGACACATGAGTTTGAAAAAGTTTGGGAAAAACAATTCAAAAATCCTAGACTGATAACAGCAAAAGACATTGCCAATGTGATGAGTTACGATGTGGCAGATTACATGTTCAAGATGAACTTTCTTATGGTGTTTTACAACACGATGATAGCTTGTGAAAGTGGTGGTCATATTTGTAGGGAAGTGTTGAAATATATAAAAGATGACACCAAAGTTGAAGAAATTGACTGGTGTGGTGAGTTGTTAGAAGCTTTGAAAGTTAGTAAAAATAGATGGAATCCAGAAAATCCATTACAAAGTGCATATGCTGGTCCTTACACTTTTTTATATGTAAGTAAATTTTTCTTTCAACATTGACCTAATTACACCTATATATTAATGTTTGTATCATTTACACTTTTTTTTTTGTTTTATTTAATTTTTAGTTGTTGTATCTTGATCGTACCACATCTGACTCCCAAGACTCAACCCATCAATATCCAATTCATAAGAATTGGACTGATGCTAACATACAAGCTCGAGCTGTTGAGGAAATGAGAAATAAATCTTTCGGTACATTTGATATTGTGATGCCTCTGTGGACAAAAGTGAAAAACAAAAATGTAAGGAGGATGGTGGCGAGAAGGACTTAACGCTAAATAAGAAAAAGGTAATATTATTATTAATTTAATCAAATATGATTTTGTTATAACTGTTAAGTTTGATTACATTGATTTTGTATAAAATGCCATTCAAAATCATATATGATTTTTATATTTTCTCGAAAATGAACACTAAATTCATATATGATTTTGACTAGGTTTAATGATAGTGAACTAACTTTTTTATTTCTACATGTATGAGTAAAATCATATATGTTTTTGTGTAAGAATGTTACAAACTACGAGTAAAATAAAAGTTTTTATAAATAGGTTTCTCTGGATGGAAATAATTTAGTTTTGGGTTAATGTCCTATACAAAATCATATATGATATTTTATAGGTTTTTCAGAAAACATGCTTAAAATAATTTTTGATTTTGATCAAGCATTTAATTTTGAATAGGGCTACCTGCATATGATTAAGGATAGTTTTAGAACAGTGAATGATATGAAGTCATCTACGATTGAAATATTCACTGATATATCAAAAAAGTTTGGTGACGATGATACTTTTTTTGATAAACGCGAGAAGTTGTCCGAAATTTTTTCTTTGGACAAAAAGTTTCTTGATGATTTGCTTAAAAAGAAAGAGGTGAATGAGGACAAGATAAGAGATTTGGTATTTGTTTCAAGAGATGATGATAATGAGGTTGAAGGTTCTGATAATATGGACAGAGAATTGAGTTTAGTTGTTTACAATTTACATGGTGTGAATGATGATGTTGATTATGAAAACGAGGATGTAGAAATGAACTTAGTTGCTTACAATGCTGGTTATGATGTGGATGAAAAATTGAATGCTGAAGTAGAGCTTGAAGATGAACAACAATTTGATCGAGAAGGTGAGCATGAAATTGATAGAGAAGTTGGGCAAGAGATTCAGCCTGAACAAGAAAAAGAAGTTGAAAAAGAAGTTGATCCTAAAGATAACCAAGAAGTTGAGCAAGAAGGTGATGATGAAGTTGAAAAAGTATTGAATGATGAAGTATCAAAATCTGATCAAACTTCTATTATGGAGCCAATTTTTCAGAAAGATTCTTTTTCCACTATAATACGAGCAAGAGATGAATTGGATGAAATGGAAGTTTTTTATGCAATGCTTATGTTTTCTTTGTACAAGGGCACACGAATGTAAGTTTTATCTTTTTATTAATTTAAGTATAATTTTATATTTAATAACCAAAAATGATTTTAATCCCTTAACACTTGTTTTAACTTTCTTTTTTTATTTAATAATAGGGATGTAGTTTTCAAAAGCGACAAATTTTTTGAAACGCCAGGCGTCATATGTTTCAGTGTTTTGAACCTGGAAAACATATTCAAAGAGAGATTGTAAATTGTTGGGCATCAGTATTGAATTTCCAAGAACAATCGATGAAAAAAGAAGGAATAAAGAGATTGTTTTTCCCAACTCATATTTTTGTAAGTTTTTTGTACTTTTTTTGCATTATATAACTTGTTATTCATTGTCTATATTTTATTGTAATTACGTACTTTTTAAAATGCAGTCAGATGAGTTCTTTTTAGAAGATAATTCTATGGACGACAAAGAACGTTTTATGCTTTTCAGTAGTAGTTGGTCGTTCTTCTTTTACAATGTTGAACATTTAAAGTCATTGAAAGGAATTGATTTGGTATGTTTCACTTATTTTAATTTTATATTTTTTAATTTCAGTTTCTTGAATTTAATTTCTACTTTCATATGTTGTCAGGTGTTCTTCACAATTTGTTTTTCAGAAGATTTTTATTTGTTTGTTTATGACATAAGATGGAAACCAGCATTTCATGTTATAGACAACAACATTCCAGGGAAAAAATTTGAAGAAAAATACAGAAAGACTATAGAGATTGTGGTAACTATTGTTAAGTACTCATGTTTTGTTTTCATTTTATATAAATTTTTCCTGATTATTTTTATTGTATTTGCACAGCATAACCTTTTCTGCAGATTAAGTCACTTAAAGCCAAGCAGCTCAGAATAAAATGGAATACAAAGAAGAATTCGATTGATTCTGGCATATTTCTAATGCGTCACATGGAATGTTATCATTCACAAATTCTAAAGAATTGGGACTGTTCAATTCCAAAAGAATCTGAAGGACAAGAAAATGTGTTGTTCAATTTGAGATTTAGGTACATTGAAACGATACTGCGACATAGAGCTAACAATTTGAAAACATTAATGGAAGAAGAGGTAGTATCGTATGGAGCTGAACATAGCAAAAGACACATAAGAGAACTATATCTTGGTTTCAGATCCAAGTATCTGAAAGAAAAGAGGTGAAGTTTGTGATTTGTGTAGAAACTGGTTTGAAGTAATGGAAACTTTGAAAAAAGTATGTATTGTTTATAAAGTTTTGAATTAATGGAAACTTTGAAAAAACTATATATTGGTTTGAGATCCAAGTATCTGAATTTATTTCTTTTTATAGGTTTCTGTATAAAATAAGTTACATACAAAGAAACTAATACAAAATCAAAAATGATTTAAAGTATGAAGTGTGATATTCAAAATCAAAAATGATTTTAGGTATGCATGGGGGAAAACATATATAGAAAATCATATATGATTTTATTTATAAATATAGACAAAAAAAATGATTTCGATAACATTAATCCTACTCAAAATCTTATATGATTTTAGTGGTAATTAGTCAACCATGTATATCAAATCATATATGATTTTGTGTAGTAAATTTTTGTTAACTTCCATCTCATTCATAAAAAAACAATACGAAATCAAAAATGATTTTACACATAAATTAGAGGAAAACTTTAGAAACTCATTTATGATTTTAAACATAGTTTGAATTATTTATACGAAATCATATTTGATTTTATTCATACTTATACATAATCATGTTTGATTTTATTCATATTTATACATAATCATATATGATTTTTATTTTATTCAACAAACAATGTCAAAAAACGTTATAAAATCTTATTTAATTTTGGTATGCAGTGTTAAAAAACTACTATACGAAGTCATATTTAATTTATCAAAAAAACATATCATGAAAATTATGTAAAACTAAATTTGATATTTCACATAAAGTTTCTAAAACTATACAAAATCATATATGATTTTACGCATGAATTTGGATTCTATATTACTAAAATATTCAAAATCAATTATGATTTTTTACACGCTTAGGTTTTAGTTGTGAAATTAGTGAAATTACATAATTACCCCTAAAATAATACAAAATCAATTATGATTTTGGATTCACATAAACACTATAGTAAGTGGTATTTATGTAATTTAGTATACAATATGATTGATTTTTCTCTGATAGTAAGATTTTATTTTCTTTTCTCATTTCTAGAAATACTTAAAAACTGAATCTCAGTTTCATGTTCTTCAAAATACGAAAACTGCTGTATGTGACAGTTCTTCCTCATCATTTCAAGAGAATTATTAAATATTATATTATGTCAAAGGTTTTATCATCTTACTCTAAACGCAAAAACATCATTGAAAAATCTGAAGATTTCATACCTATAAACTGTACTGCAGATTCAGGTAAATTGAATGTTCTATATTCTTTTTGTTTTTTCTAAATTATTACATGTTACTTGTTAGTGTATTATATAATGAAGATTTTTCTAGGTTTTTTTTTTTTAAGTTAATATTATATTTCTTTATGATTTTTTGATATTTGATTCGAATTTTATTTATTATATAGATGTGTAATTATTGATGATACTTTGATAGAAATACGGATATAAAGTTTTTGTGAATTATATTTGATTTAATTATTGTGTAACTTTTTTTCGCAGAAGTTACACATGAATCGTTATATCCGTCTCCTCCGAAATCAAATAAGAGGACTAGGGTTTCTAAAAAATCTCCTAAGATTGATGATAGTCAACTTTTTACAAAACCTTTCTTATCTTCTGTAAAGCGATTCTCACCTAAAAATAATACAACTAAAGGTTCGAAAAGACATATGAAATTCACAACTAAGCCGAAACCATTAGCTGCTGTAATGACAGCTCTTAATCAAATACAGAAGAAAGCTGTATGTGATTTAGGTTTTGGTTCATTAATAGGTTTTGATATAATTGATCTACCATTGGATCTTTTGTTCTATGTTGTTGACTCATTCGATAAGGACGAAATGCTGATAAGGACATCAAAAGGTGAGATCAAATGTGATCGTGATGCTGTATTTGATGTATTTGGAATTGCTGGTGGAAAAGTTGACATTAAGTCTTTGGACAAAGTGAGTGATTCTTTTGTTAAAGAGTGGTGTAATCAATTTGGTAATGTGAGAGATATTACAATGTCTGAAATTGAATCGGCAATCACTAATTCAAATGGCGCAACTGATGAATTTTTTAAGATGAATTTCTTAATGCTCTTTGCCAATACAATGATAGGATGCGAAACCAGTGGTCTTGTTAAGTATGATGTTTTGGAACATATATCAAGTAAAACAGTTATTTCTGACATAGATTGGATTGGTTTTTTGCTGAATGAATTACAAAAGAGTAAAAATAATTGGAACAGAGAGAGTGCTGCAACAAATCCAAATGCTGGTCCATCTACCTTCTTAACTGTAAGTTTATTTTGTTATCCATATTGTATTTGTGTTTTTTGACACTGAAACTTTTCATTGTGTTACTTTTATTTAGCTGCTTTATCTTGACCGTACAAAAACTGAAGGGCTACCTGTTTGTCGACAACGACCTATATTCAAAAGTTGGACTCCTTTTTTAAAATATCGTGCAGAAAGAGAGAATGCTTTTGAAGATTTTGGTTCAACGGAACATTTGTTGGCTTTTGGAAAAAAGGTACAC
Organism: Erigeron canadensis; assembly: GCF_010389155.1. NCBI lineage: Eukaryota > Viridiplantae > Streptophyta > Magnoliopsida > Asterales > Asteraceae > Erigeron > Erigeron canadensis. The sequence goes on from NC_057765.1 coordinate 28,166,006, forward strand.
TCTATTCTTAAAATCATTTTTGATCTTTAATATGTTTCTTTGTATAGATATCACAATGTACAAGTAACATCATTTTTGATCTTTAATATATTTGTTTATATAGATATCACAATGTACACGTAAAATAATTTTTGATTATGAATAAATTTCTTTCTATTGAAACCATTTCTAGGTGTAAAATCATTTCTGATTTTAAATAGTTTTCTTATCAATTAATTTTGTAGGATTGTTTAACATTAATTGATTATAAGCTAGATGCTATAATTGAGATGAAGTTGTTGTTGTTGGATATAATCAAAGAATTCAAATCAAATTATGGAGATGATGCCAGCTTGCAAAAGGTATACTGGAAGATCAATGATGTTTTTTCTGTGAAGGAGTTTTTAGCTAAAGAAGGAGAAGATGTGGATCTGTATGTGACTAATATATTGGACAGAGAAGGAATTGGAAACGATAATGAACTTGAGTTTAAAAAAGAAAACCATGGTGCAACCTTAAATAGGAAAAAAATTGACAATATGAGTCAAGAATATGAAGTTGAAGTTAATCTTGGTTCCGATGAAGCAGATTTTGAATTTGAAAATGAATATGAATCTGAAAATCAGAATAACCGGAATCAAGAAGACTGCGAAAATAATGTTCGGAATGAATTATTTCAAGATTCAGGTTGTAATGAAATTGGTAAGAAGTCAATTGTTAAGAAGAATGATCAAGAAGAAGAAAAATTTTTACAGTGGTTGGAAGAAAATAAAGATGAATTTTTTGAAACTATGAACAGACTTTCATTGGAAATCAAGAAAAAGAATCAATCAGAAAATAAAAAAGAAGAAAATAAGGATGTTGTAAACTTGTCCCATCCAACATTCCAACTATTATCTCAGTTTTCTTTAAACTCGCCGTTGAATAATCCTCTAGAAGTTGCTGCCCCTGTCATAAAATCTCCATATGTTAATAGGAGGTTTCTCCCTACCTCTACACGTATAGTTTATTCTGAACTAGTGGTTGCGTTGAATATGTTTTCTTCAATTACACAAGAGGACAGTTTTTGGTAAGTTTCGTTTAGATAAATTAATTGTTGACTAGATAAATTTTTGTTGAGTAGCTAAACTTTTACCTTGTTTACTTTTCTTACAGTAAAATTGTTTTCAAAACTAACGGTGTATATGGAAATCCGTTTGGAATGGCATATATGTTTCAATCGTTAGCCCCTGGATCATATATAGAAGCTCCAGTTGTTGATTGCTGGTCAGGAATACTGAATTATGAAGAAAGATTCAAGGATCAATATTCACCAAGAAGGGTATTTCTTACTACATGTATTTTTGTAAGTTGTAACGTTTAATTATTTATCTATTAATCAATATTAAAAGTTTTATATTATATAAAGTTAAAACTCTTTGATTTTTTAATTCAACAGACACATGAACTATTTGATGAGCATTCTAAGAAAAATAAGGATGTGCTTCACCAGATTTTTAAGTCTAATTTGGAGAACTTTTTTAATAATGATCCTGATGTACTGTCATTTAGAGAAGTCGATATGGTATGATACAGATTTGTGTCTCTCCATTCATTTGAATTTGATTTTTCTTAATTGTTTATCTAACTTATTTTGTTTTTGCTTTAAACTATGAAATAGATATTTATCCCAATCTGTCGTGGGCAACATTTTTATCTTCTGGTTCTGGAGATAACAGATGATTTAAATGGCTTTCATATTATCGACAATATCACTTCAACTTCCGATTTCAAAGACAAATATGAGAACGTGTGTGATACCGTGGTATGTACAAATCAAATCAACTCTCTTTTATTTAATTTTATAAAATTAGCTAAATTTGCTTTTGATATTTGCATAGCTTTATCACTTCTCAAGGCATTTCAAGAATGTGAATCATCCATTGTCAAATATTGTTGACTTATACCAAGCAGAACAACTAGATCTTCAATGGCATACAGAAAATAACAATGTTGATTGTGGTGTTTTTCTTATGCGACATATGGAATGTTTTATTGGTCAACAATCAAAAAATTGGAATTGTGGTATTCCAGTCGAATCCAAGGATCAGCTTGAAGTACTTGTGAAGTTGAGAATAAAGTATGCCGCAAAGATGTTGACACATGACATTAACACTGAAGCGACAAAAATACTTGAGGATGGAAATAAGTATAAAAGCATGTATAGCATTAAGGAAATAAAAGAGAACTATCTAAGAACAAGAGATTATAGGGTTCGTCGTGTATATGGAAATAGTTTGTGAAATAAAGTTATATAATCTGTTGTGAAACAAATATGATAACAATGTTATATTTATGTATTTCAGCAATAGAAAATGAAATATAATTTATATTTATGATTTTGTATAAGTTGTATACGTAGAATCATTTTTGATTTTGAATAGTTGATCTTGTATAAGTTATGATTGTGTATGGAAAGCATATAGAAAATCATATATGATTCTAAACAATGATTTTAAATATTTTTCTTTGTAATAACATCAAATATGATTTTGTATGGGTATGTCACAATGTATGCTTAAAATCATTTATGATTATGAATAAGTTTCAATGTAAGAAACTGATTTCATTTCGTCACATTGTGCTATACAGAATCATAAATAATTTTCTATAACTATTACCCATGTATACGTAGAATCATTTTTGATTTTGAATAGTTGATCTTGTATAAGTTATGATTGTGTATGGAAAGCATATAGAAAATCATATATGATTCTAAACAATGATTTTAAATATTTTTCTTTGTAATAACATCAAATATGATTTTGTATGGGTATGTCACAATGTATGCTTAAAATCATTTATGATTATGAATAAGTTTCAATGTAAGAAACTGATTTACATAATCATATATGATTTTCAATAGTTGATCTTGTATAAGTTATGATTTTACATAATCAAATATGATTTTACAAATACAGATACATAAAAACAAATCTCTAAGATCTATATACATAATCAAATATGATTATGAACATTAAAATAAAAAAAAACCATAAAACTTACAAAAATATACAAAATCATTTTTGATTCTACACATAAACTAAATAACACTATATAATCACTTGATTCAAACAATAAAATTAGAAATGAAAAAACAAAACATAAAAAAATTAACTAAAAACCTAAAAAATCATACAAAATGAAAAAAAAATAAAAAAAATTATGAATAAATAAAGAAATAGAGTAGATCGGATCATCATATCACTTTTCCGTTATCTATTTAATGAATTAGACGGAATTGCCGATGGAAATGATAATCGCCAGTAGAAATAATTGCCGGAGACACATAATTAACAGATAGAGATAATCGACGGTAGAAAATAATGGCCAAAGAGACATGATAAACGGGTAGAAATGGCCGGAAAGAAAGAGAGAGCAATAGTGTATGTGTTTACTGTGTGAATCGCAGCTTTTAAGTGTGTGTTGGTGTTGGTTACTGTGTGCGTGTGTATTTTGGGAGGCGGAGGAAGAAGATAAAGGATGAAAGGTAATTTACGAAACTACCCTTCCGTGTATAATTTTAGTTGTAAGTTAAATGCTAATCTCAGCCATTGATTAGTTTGATCTAAGGGCTGAGATGCAGCCCTTTAGATGTATAGATAATTAGGGATTCATATGAACAAACCACTATATATATATATATATATCAGTTTTTTTAAAGAAGATTTAGATTGGTTAATAGATAAAAATTAAACATAGATATATTTTTTTTGAAAGGAAGATTTAGATTAGTTGATAGATATAAATTCAATGAGTTTTTTTTTTAATTTGTTAATTTTGGTTAATTCAAATAGGGTTGTGTCACAAACTCAATTAACCAAAATGGTGAAGATGATGAAGTGGGGTGGTGGATCTCGGTTTTCCGACGACTTTTCCGGTGGTGCAAGATACTTGACCCGATTCAAAACCCATTTCCCATATACCTTATTAAACAACTCCTTTTAAATGGGAATATGCTTTAGTCGTCAGAGAAAAATGGTAGCCCAGATAAATACCATATGTCGGTCGACTGACTTGTCAGTTTTTGACTCGAAATGGCTGGCAGCTAAGGTTGGAAGTACAAACACCACATATAGCATGGTATGTTAGTTCAATCTTCACTGGTAGGTTTAGTATTTTATTTCTTTTATGGTTCAACGTGATGGTGTATACAAATATAGTTACTTGAGCCTCATTTAATCATGTATTACATCACTGTAAAGTGTAAATTGTGTTTACAAATATGTATATGTGTATTAATTTAGTCATTTATTCATTAGTGATGAATTGCTGTATGGGAAGTATATGTATATGTGTATGATATTACTGGTAGGTTTGTTGTACTGTTGGATTTAAAAGGAAAAAGAGAATGGTAATGGTGATGGTGGGTTTGTTGTACTGTTGGATTTTAAAGGAAAAAGAGAATGGTAATGGTGAATGGTGATGGCTAGAAAAAGGAACAAGAAAGAGAAGGAGGAGGAGAAGAAAGGAGTTTTATATTATTATCACAAATAGTCCCTGTATTTATGAAATGGACGATTATATCCTCACGTGGTATGCACGTGAGGGGTTTAACGTAATAAAAGTGACGGCTGTTTGGGGTAGGGACCGTTGACAATGAAAATGAAAAGTACAGGGACATCCAATGATAAAAAAAACACACGGATGAAAATGCTAATCGAGCAAACCACAGGGACGATTTGTGACAATTTCTCTATTTTTTAAATTATACAATCATGTAACAACAAATGAAATCAAATAATAAATTATATAAAATATATCAAATAATAAATTATATAAAATATACTTTATAAATAAATCATTAACATAAGTTCAATTTCAATGCATAAAGCAAAACTGAAAGAGTTAATTTAAAAAACTGCATAATCTATTAAATTTGAGTAAAAAATTAGATTTTTATTTATTTAATAAGTAAAAAGTAACATAAGATTTTTTTAAATTCAAAAGATAAAAAAATGACCATATCATATTTAATTCAATGTTAAAATAATTTGATATAATCGATATGTTAATATTATTCATTTATTCTAGATATTAACTTAAATAAGTACGCGACTAAGTAAAAAATTTGAAAGTTCTTATTAATCATATAACTCTTAAATAATTAATTCGACTAAGTATTTCCTTTAAATAATTGTAACACCCCACCGTTAGCGAAAATATTAGGTGTCATGAAAAGTACAACACGACATTAAATTACATTGACACTGCTAAATGAAGTTGATTATAATAAATATATTCCTAAAACATGAGTTCAAAGTCATAACAATGCTAGGATAGCTTATTACAAGTACTTCTATAAAGAAATAAACCAGGCGTGCAACATTAATGTCTGACAAAAGTAAAGGAGCTCTAGGCTCCAAAGTGTAGTCCTAGCATGAAAGTCCTTATCCCTGATTTGCATGAATACCTGAAAAGTATACTAAAACGTGTCTTCACAAAGGTTGATGAGTTCATAGGTTTTAATCAAAAAGTCTAGTCAAAAAAATAAGTCTTTGTCAATTCCTTAAATACGAACAAATAGTTGTTCAATATATAATGAGCAGAGTTAGACCATGATAAGTCAAAGTGCTTAAAATCTCAAAGTACTCAAAGTCCCAATGCACACAATGTCCAAAGTACTCAATGCACCAAAGTACTCAAAGTCCGGTCTGACGGTACCTGTTTTAGTCCAAGTCTCCAAAGCACACAATAAGTACGTCCCAATAAGCACATCTTAAGCACAACCATCAAGCACATAATCACACACATAGAATCAAGAACAAGCACATCATATGGCATAAGTAACTTTATACGTACCGGCTCAATATTGAACATAAACAGAAATCGACAAAACTGTTTAAAAGAATAAGTATACTTTTCACACCAAAACTTGTAAAAAGATGGGCTACGAAACTCACCTAAAAGCATCACAAGTACAAGCACCCTAGAATCAACGAACAAAAACACGAACAGTTAAATACACATGAAACACGTACACTTTGATCAATTCGATCGGGCACTCGCCATCTATTTTCATTGTTCAACTCTTTAACAACACGAAAAACCCATTGTTCAACATTTATCCAAAAGTCCTACACTGTCCACAAGTCACCCAGTAAGTACTTACTTAATTTTACACGTTTATGTCCTATACTAATGTCTTAAGAAATACCATTAACTTGCAGGTTGCAACTACTATTAATGAAATCCATAGTATGCCACAATAGCTAAAAATGAGAATCCTTCAAAAAAAAAAGTTTGATTGCTAAGGAAACTATCAGTCCAAGGATATGTTTGTCGTCACTTCAAGCATCTCTATACACAAGATGTAAGGCATGTTCATCGTCATCAATATGCCTAACATCAGATCTATCAAAAAACAAAAGGAAAATTAGTGAATATATTTGAGTTATACTAGAACATTTATAATCACAATTACATAATTTACCATTGTCTTGAGAATTTGTATTTACTTATAATTCATAGAAAAAGGAAGATTAGTTAATCAAAGTTATAATAGATGATTGCTAAAATGATAATTTAGATGAGATTTATACAGTATCCTGGACTTCAATAATAATAATAATAATAATAATAATAATAATAATAATAATAATAATAATAATAATAATAAAATAAAAAAAAATAATAATAATAATAGCTAAATGCACAGTTATATCATATTAAAAGATAGACTCAACATTGCTAAAAGCCCTAGAATACCTAATACTTTATTAGTTGATACAAGAGTAAGTATAATATATTCAATTGAAAATTAACACTACTTATTCCCAATTGTGACTTGATTATTTCTTGAAGCAAAGCAAATCGTACGGCCCTTCCAATTATTTTGTGTTTTTTATTTGACCCAATTGATAAAAAAAGGATGGAACAAACATACTTACCTTCAAATCGTTGTTGAACCATTAAAAGGATTGTTTTTTCTTGATCGTAATCATTACTTGCCCATACCAATATGCCGGAAGTTTGATGAGAAAATCTTAGATTTTGAGCTAAGTGTGAAAAGTTTTTAGAAAGAATAATGTAAAACAAGTATTAACGTAAAATAAATAGAACAAGATTTTGACCCTTAGATCATGGGTAAATTGATGCACCAAGATTCACGAAACAATTGATGCACGATGATTTTCAGTGAAGGGAAACCTATTATTTTATTTGTTTTACTTTAATACTTGTTTTATTTTACCTAAAACCTATGTATATATATATATATATATATATATAGAGTAAGGTTAAATTAGAAACCATTCACATATAGACAAAGATAATATTATAACTATCATATATTAACATCAAGTTATAATATAATAGTTCTTCCAATTTAATTGGTTCTCACATAAACCTTTACATATATATTAACGATAGTTTTTTCATTAAAAAAACATTTCTTTGGATTGATAAATTCCTTGAGTGTAAAAATTAGCAACCTAATGGGGTGTTTGGTTCATTAAATTCAATAGATTTCTATGGAGTTGGAATTAGAAATTCATGCTTTTTTATATTTGATTGGACAAAACTAAGAATTCAAAACTTTCTTCCAAATTTATTAAAACAAAGAATCTACAATATTCCTTTCACATCTTCAATGGAAGGAATTTAAACATATTGACAAATAAACCCTTCCTAGCAAAGTTGCAAATTTTTGTTTCATCTTGAAGACTTGAACACAAAACATTGCTGGTGCTGTGTTGATTCTAACATTTGACAAAACTGTAAATGTTTTTGTGCCGCCACTAGCCACCGTCGGCGGAACACAACTCCTCTTGCCACCACCACTAAATTGCTTTTGTCCCTTAACTCTTTTCATTTTTTTCATCGATCAACCGAACACCAAAAACGTATTTACCGGCGACCGCGGTTGAACATCATCCCCCACCACCGTAATTGCTTCTTATAAATTCCGGTTATTAACCACCCCTGATGCTGCTTATGAACGGAACTAGGGTTTTGTTATGCATGTGAACTAAAACAATAACTTATTATGATTGAAAGATAGTAATAATTTATCATTTTCTTTTTCATGTTTTTGATTGCTAAATTGGTAACTGAAACCAATAATGTGATGGAGTATTGACAGAGGGATGGCGACGACTGATTTGTGGGGAAAAAGGATGGGGTAGGTAAGTCATGTAGTCATATACATTATTATTATTATTATTGTCATTATATTATTATTATTGGGATATCTTATATTTATACTAAACTAAAAATGAATTCATATATTATTATAAAAATATAATCAAGGTTAATTTTGTAATTTAATATAATTTATGTTTAATTTTTTAACTGAATTTCATTGAATTATATTAATCATACACAAATCAGATTTTAAAACTTTCGGATTTCAGTTTTTCTTTAAATTTCAATCATTTTAATCGATTTCAATTGATTAAAAAATATTTTGTGGATCAAACTACTTTTAAAAAATAGGTTAAGTTAGGAAGTTTGAACTAAAAATAATTATAATCAAATATAATCTATGTTTGTTTTTTAGTGAAATGTTATTAATAAAAGAGTGATATATTTATAATAATAAGGGTCGATAATATATTAGTTCCCTTGTCCATCCTGCTACGCGAGTGTTGAAGTCATTCCTTCCTCTTCATTTATATACAAATGCTGTCTTAAAAGAAACGAGAGATAAACGGCGAGAAAAGAGGAAACCAACCCGGATTAGATCCACCAACGCTGGTAATAACCGGGCTCATCTGAGGTACTTTTCCCTTTCCTACGTCCATCTATATATCTATATACATACATACATATAATACACACACCATAGGGGTGAAATTGCCACCATTCCCTCCATCGCAATCTTCATCCCCTCCACATAAATATATAAACCCTAATTGTTCACACACACATGTATACATACATAAACAAATTAAGTAAGAAAGAGTGGATGAATTGAATTCAGGGGATCTCAGTAGAGAGTTACATAGTTACAGCAACAAAGAAAAGAATAAAGAAACTACGAGAGAGAAAAAGACACGATTTGTTAAGAGTGTGATGTCAAACAACAATTTGTTCCTCTTTGTTTGGTGTTCGGTGTGTATGTGTATGTGTATATATCAAAAACATGGGAATTTCTCACTTTACAATTTTTATTAAGTAATTACATATTTACACATAAAAAACACAAAACAACAAATCTTGCAAATATCTATTTCGGCCGCCTGTACTTCTGGGTTTGATTTTTTGCGGCTACCTGCAAATCTAACTACCATAATTTCTAAGCACCACCGTGGTTTTCCTGACCAACTTTTTTGCCACCCACCATCGTTTTTCTGCCTATTGTTTTTTCCAGCCACTTCTTACCTTTTCTTTTGTGGGTTTCGGAGTTATGCTTGGAGGGTTGAAAGCCCGTTGGTGAACCCTCTCAAATGTGACTATTAAAGGGCTGAAACTGTAAAAAGAAGCCTTTTTGTAAAGGTGACATAAAAATTAAACAAGTGATTGTGTTACCGCTGGAGCCGGAGTTGTGTTTTGTAAGAGTGAAACGACGGTGGCAGCGGTGGAGCTTACTGTCTTTTGTAGAATCCAAATGAAAACTACGAGGGCAGACGCGGTGTTGGTTAGACGGTGGGGGGTGGAAGAAGAAGTAGGAAGGAGGTGGCGGTGGTGTTTGTGTTTTGTAACGTGCGTGTCTGTGTGTTTTCGATTTGAGTATAAAAAAGACAGTAGGAAAGTACAGCAATAATGTCTATGTGTGTTTTCAACAAACTAAAATGTGAATTTATGTTTTTTTTTTAAAATTTTTGTAGAGTGAAGTGACATAGAAAAAGAGACTAAAAATCATTTGTAAACTTTTAGCAAAAATATTACTTATCTTATTTCACAAAAAAGGCTATTACACATCTTATTTCTTTTTTAATTTATAAAAATATGTTATGTTTTTATAAGAATTGTTTAGTTTAATAATGTAGGGGGAAAATATACAAAATTTGGGAGGGCTGGAATCTCATTGGCGCCAATGAAATTAGTTGGGAAGACAGGAGGGTTGAAATGAGTTTGCAAAGTCTTATTGGAGGGAATTGGGAAGGTGGGACAGTTTGGAGGCATGACCCCTAAGAAACATACATCCAATATCGTTGTTGGTGCACACTATAACTTTTCTACCATAGTTAGTAACGTTCCGATGCACTTAACCCTATATATAATATATTATATATAGAGAATGGGAATACGTGGCTGTTAGATACCTAAGCTTAGGTATATTAACTTTTTTCATATATATATAATATATATATATATATATTTAAGATAGATAAAAAAAAAGTTGATGCCCCTACTTGTTTGATGCCCTTGGGTTCTCACCTACTTGGCCCGGTACTACGGCCACCCTTACCAGAAAGGAATCAATGACTTTGTTTTTTGGTTAATTGGATATTAGTAGTAATGATGTCATTGATTTTTTCTATAATTATTATTATGATTAAGTGGGTCTCATATTTATAATTTGTAAGGTTGTAGACAAAATCATATGTTATTTGTAGCAATAGTTTTTAAAATTTATCTATTTCAACATTGTAGGGTGAATCATATGTTATTGTAGCAATAGTTTTCAAGATTTATCTATTATAACATGAGTATATATTTTGAGTTTGTCTTCCTATAGATTTTCAACGATGGCAAGGAGATCTCTTAGAATTAAGGAGATGTCTCCTACCCATGAAGTTAAGGTAACTCCTGAGTCCAAATGTTCTTTTTTTCAGAACAACAAACTATCTCACCCCTACTCTTACATTACACGAATGCTTGAGATGAAACCCTCCACTCTCGAAAACCCCCCAATAATCCACTCCTACAAATGTAGGAAGCGAGACTCGGACCCCGGTGGAATGCCCAGAGACCTTACCAATGGGCCACCAACCCGATTGGCTTCTGAGCACATAATTAAAACACTCTTTTTGTATTCAAACCCCCTTTGAAACCTATAGTTTATCTAATGTACCTTTAACAATTTGTGATTGCAGTGTAAATTCTTGGTATCTAACATACGCCCTTCTACTGTGAAGAATGCTTTGTGAGTTTATTTATTCATTAATCAAGTTTTATAAACTTTGTTTTCGACGGGATGATATATACATATACATATACATATATATATATATATATATGTTTTGAATTTGAACATCTACAGCTATTCGTACTTCGGCTGTTATGGGAAAGTAACGGGTGGAAAGTACCTTCATGTGCACTCATTTACTCCTGAAAATAGTCACTCTGTTCTCACTTTCACACGCTCATTTGTTGTGAAAATGCAACTCACCAATGACATGAAGGTATATCTCTTTTTTCCCTTGCTTGTTTTTTATATGTTTGAATCATGTCTTGTTGATTAGAGTTCAACTTTATCTTTTATCCATTATAGAGTTGCATTTTGCGTCATCATCACAACATTGATGGTATGATGGTGTCTGTTAAAGAGTACAAAGGGTAAGTTAATAAGTTATATATCACGAGTATAAATTTGATAGAATATGATCAAGAAGTTCTCATGATATTTTCCCCCATACTGCATCTTTAAATGTGTATTCGTGAGTGTTTACAGGATAGCAGTGCACATGGAGGAATTGGATGGTAGTAATTTTAAGTACCATTTTTTACTTCAATCCTTCACAAACCTCACACTTGAAGCCAAGGTAAGTTTAGGAAAAAGTTGAAGTTCTTTATTCATAATTTATTTACTTTTTTTTTTTTATTTAAAATCACTAAAACATAAACACTTGGGATGCAGGTCATCAGGCTTCTGGAGGACCTTTTTAATGGAATGAATTGCAGAATCAGACTATTACAAACTCATTTAGAGGCAGTAGAGGAAGAGTTAGAGCCTCAAGTTCAAGCATTAAGAGATTGGTATGATGATGAGCCTGATCGTCTTCCCTTCAAAGGGTATTTATAATATATAACTATTCTACTCCTTTCGTCCCAAAATTATTCTCCAATATATAAGAACAGTATAAATATAACGAGTTTGTTGCAAAGTTGTTTTTTGCAAAAGCCACAAAAGATGTTTCTACCTTTTAATAACTATTTAATGCTTTAACATCATTAAGATGTTGGTATTTTGACGAGTAAGATCTTGTTTCATTCAAGGGGGTATCCATAAGTTCTAAACATTCTACTTCTTTTGTCCCAAAATTATTTTCCACCTATAAAAACACAAACTATAAGGATAATGAGTTCATTGCAAATCTGTTCTTTGTATTGTCACAAAAAGATGTTTTTACCTTTAACAAGTATTTAATGCTTTTATTCAGTTTTGCAAATAAAAATTTTGATTATGGGTAATGTCATATGGTAAACTTAAATAATTTCAATATTATTTCTAGTAGTTGACGATTAGTTTGGGATAACCAGAAAAAGAAAGGTGGACATATAATTTTGGACGAGGTAATACTATATTGCACATTATTGTTATAATTAAACTTAATCTGTTGTCCAGATATGCGGTGATTAGTTTCTTTTTAGAAAACGAATATTACCATGCAAGAGAAATTGCCAAGCATAGGTTCCGGGGATGCGGAATTAGTGTAAGTATATTGATCAACTCTCTTTAAAGTTTGACTTCTTAGTTGCTACTTGCTTTCATTTACTCATAAAATACGATCCGTATCAACTACTTCTTTCTCAATTACCCATTCTTGAAGTTTCATTGATGCCGAAATTAGATTTGGTTCTTTGATGCTGAAATTAGATTTGGTTCTTTGATGTTTTTTTTCCATGAATGGGAGTAAAAATTCCAAACAAGTGAATAACGAATGTTCACAGATCTAGTTTTAAAAGAGAACAAATGATATTATCCATGAAGTTCTTGATACTGTGCATGACTAGCTTCAAATTTTTTAAAGATCATGGATCTTTTTATCCGTCATAGTTATTCGTCTCTATTTTGCTTAGTTTTCCCCATCTTAAGGAATTATATTATATATTACATTATTATGCAGAATTGGGACCCAAAAACGGAGTTCGATGACGTTTGACAATTTGGAGATTGCTACAGGTCACTGTCCTGGTTGAAAGAAATTGCTCCTTTTTTTATGATTATCTATCACATCAGTCTTTTCCGTCTTGGTTCAAGGTAAATGATAACCAGACTCAGTTTTGTACCTTGTTTTTGAACCTTGTTGGGATACTGTTGTGGCAGTAATGATTCTGGTGGCAACGAAGAACATTATTTTGACATAGTGAGAATATTTTAAACCTACAAAATATTCACAATCCACCGGTAGAAATGGTGGCAATTTTTGTAGCCACTCGTCCCTTACGTTGAGATGCTTCAGTTACTGATGTTGTAGTGTGAGTTTGACACATAACAAAGATTGTTGATCTTTGGTGGCAAAGAAATTCCCTTTTGAACTTGTTCAAAATCAGATATGCAGATTCACATACGTATAATACTATTGATTTAAATATGGGTGGTTTCTTTTTTAAGATTTTTGTGAGTTGATTCGAATAACTAGATCCAAGTTCTCTGCTATTTTAAGGTTACAGGTCGCATGTATTAAGTTATGTATTGTTTTCGTAAGTCACTAATCAACTCTGGTTTAAGAAACAAGGCTGAGCACCTTTATGGCTTTATTCCAACATAAATCATTTGCTGAACAAGAAAAGTGCACGCTTATGTGAGTGGGTTAATCAGAGTAAAAACCTCGTTCCTCATATATCCTAACATAAATCATTTATAACTGAACAATCAAATGCGTTCCAAAAAAAAAACGTATCAAATCACGCAAGATTTGAGAACAACCAGGTTGATTTGTGATTCACCTTGTCAAGGGACTGAGTCACACCCTGCCGTCCTGGTCTGTCAAGGAAGGACATGCAATCATCGGAATCTCATGTTTCTCATTGGAAGGGTATTAACATGGGTACAACCCTTATTAACTGTCATGTGACATCGATGATAAGTATTTAACTTGTGTTACTAATTTAAGCCATTAGTTCCCGAAGGTCATCACTAAAAATTCATATTTTCAAGCCACAACCCATAACCAGATGATAAAACATGAACTTGATTTTGAACCTCAATCCAACAATACAATCTCCAACTCTCTTCACCACCTCTTACCGCCCCATTCGTTCATATTTGATAACATCACATAAATGCAATGTCTTTTGGATTCAATCTCCAAAAGCTTTTCGGCAATAAAATTAGCCATATTTAAATCCTTGCACGTATCCGGCCACGACAAGCATCAAGCAAAGCACCCCATATTCCAGCATTACCATCGGTTTCAACTCCTTCACCTTAGTGAAATTTTAGAGTAAAAAAGATGCATCTCATATCAAACTTCAAGAGATACGGTATTATAGATAAATCAGGTTAAATGACTTGAATCATTTTTATTTTGGTCACATGCATAAAAGTACCAAAAAATCAGTAAGGTAAGTAAAGGGTTCTTTTCTACACTAGATAAAACCACAAACTTTTCAAAAAAAAAAAAAAAAAAAACCCACAAAACAACCTATTTACCTTAAGGTACCTAACAATTGTATATGATATTAAGACATATAACCTGTAAAATATGGTATTGGGTGAAACTTGCTTGCAGCATGGCTTTGCATTGAGAAATGGTCCTTCCTTTTGAATCTATATATTCCTTGTAACATGCAGAATTCACCCATATTTCGCACAACCCATGCTAAATTCTCATATTGTAACATAAATACAATCGAGAAATAAATAAATAGATATTCACTTTTTGCAGCATGGCTTTGCATTGCAACATAGATTAGGCTTGACTGATTAAAAAAAAATGATTTTTATTTTGAGCATGCAGATGACTGATGCATGAATGATGCTTCCCTGAATATGCCTTCGTGTCAAACAACATCTTGGTTTCAATGACCAAGTATCATACAACTTGCTCTGAGTTTCCGTTGTTGCTACCATCAAGTAACCGAAGATGTGTTGCTGCAGTAATGGCAGATGAAAGCACCTGAATAAATGTTGGGTTGGACTTGGAAACATCATCTTCAGATGAACTTTTGCAGTTAGCATTATGAGCAGGTTTTATTGGCTCATCATATCAGCTTCATCTTTACTATCAGCAACCTCAAGCTCAATTAAATAGTGGTCACCATCTAAGCTTAGCTCCCATGTGATTTGACTTTGACCAAAGTATCATATTCCTCTTGAAGAGCATTTTCTGACAAGTTGAGTTCCTCGATAGCGTTGGTAGCTAAAGACTAAAGAATACTGAGTAGACGAACAAGACCGAGTTGGCACTTGCTCAAATCAAGAACCTTTATATGGCAATGAGGTTTTTGAGCAGTGATGCCAAAGCAGTGCCACCCTGCATTTGTTAGTCGTTTTCTGTCAAAATCTTATAAATAAATAAGCAGTGTTTAAGAATTTGATTTGTAGCAAGCAAACCCAAACAAGCTCATATATATAAATGTCAACCATTATTCATATAATCCAAGATATAAACAATACTATAAAGCATCTTCACTAGTCACCATTAGGCCCATATGTGCTTTCACATTAGCAGTGGCCATAGGGAATGAGTTATCTTGGGGTTATGTGTTATTGCTCACGGGATAAGTAGGCCTTTTCGTGTAGTGATAGGCGAAATAGTAGTTTGCTTTGTACTCACTACGTGGCTGCATTCCTTTTCTTTTTAGGGTTAGACGTCTTTTTGCTTATAGGCAACTTAGACTTTGTGACAAAAGGCCCACTATGCATATAGCTAGTTATTTGAATAGCTAGAAAGAATATATATAGTAAACCTGAGAATTTTAATAAAAATCCTACCTCTTGCATATGTTGATTCCCACGAGCATTAGTTCAGCTAAAGCATATGACTGATCAAAGATGTATGCATACTGAGCATCATAATAAAATTTGCTGTCAGCAAACAAGATGATAAATAAAGCTTGACATGATTCTTGCAAAATGAATCCATCAACTATATAGCTCTCTCCTCAACCACAAATAGTCGTTAATAAAATATATAAGCAAAAAAATATAAAGCAATGTAGATTGCTTTCTAACAGGTCCAATACAGAGGCTGTCACTTAGTCGCATAAAGCTGCAAAGCGAAAAGACAAATATCGCTCTCAAATGTTTAGAGGAAAAACTTGATGTATTCAATACACTAATGGAAAACCAAATTTATTCAACGATGTATACTTCTTTAGAGCCACAAGTTTATCCAACAGACTAACCCAGAAAACTTAATATATATTGCTATTGTATCCTGTTCAATGGTAGAAAGTTTAGGTCCGCTTGACATATGAACACAAAGACTAAAAAGTTACAATTCACACTAAAAGTGGCAATCATGATCCATTTACTTATGATCTGGTCGCTTTAGACTATGTTTCATTACCGACAGGTCAAGCAGGCCAATAGAAACTTTTGTAAAACAGAAAACTGGTCGAGAATGTATATTCAATGCACCCACCTTTTTGCATCCCTTGATGTAAAAATAGGATAAAAGAAAACAACTTTTTTTGATAAAGTAAAAGAAGATACTATTGTGATAAGAGCTTATGTATTATACTTAACATTCCAGGTATTTTTAAGCACAAATTGAGACCAAAATTATTCGGGTGACCCCAACCGCACCAGTTTCATTTTATAAACAACTTGTTTTGACCCCGATAATCAGCCCACTCATTTGCCACTTTCCACGTGAATCTTCAAAACCGGACCAAATTCTATATGCCTAAAAAACGAAAAGAAACCTGTTTTCACATAGAAAAATCCCCCATACAAAACCGGATCAAAAACAGGTTTCTATAACCCTAAAACCGATATATGGCTATAACTGTTTTTCCAAGAAAATAACTTGGGCTTAGTGTTTTGATGCGATAGTGGCCATCAACTGTACATCTGTAATTTGTCTTTTTTTTTTTTTGCATGTGAATGGATAAACTCTGTAGCACACACAACAAAAGATTTCATTGTTTTACTGAAACTTATTATCATATAATGTGCATACTTGGATGTAATAACTTTATTTAATAGGAAATATCATAGCCCCTTTGCAATTCTGCAAGATTGTGGTAATGCCATGTCTGAACATTTATCATTCAAATAAATTCCAGAAATATTCAACACTTCCAAGCGAGACACAAGCACATTGCTCAGTGAGCAACGGTTCGTCATTGCAATTTTGGATAATCTAATATAAACATTTTCAATCAATTAATGTTTAGGGGCCGTGATATATGAGGTACATACTTCATATAGCTTCATTCCAGTTCAGCTAAAGAGCATATACTTGATACGTTTGTCATTGTAATCACATAGCTATATTAAGCACATATTATCATGGGGAACATATTATTGCAAGACTGTTCAAACTTTGCTAATGCAGAACTCACTGAATGGATAAGCAAATGTGTCATATTGTTTACATTGATAATTGTATGCCAAAAAGCCAGAATCAAATTTTGATACTGCGAGTGCTTGGTCCATTCAAGATATTTATAATTAATAAACAAAAAGAACAGTGAAAGCAATATTAAGAGCTATTGTAATCATACCTCTCAACCTCTTCTCTTTACTTAGTTTCAAGAAGTATAAGTATGCAACTTCAACCTTCATATCTTCAATGCTCTGCTTACCACCATATTTACATGTGACGGGTTCGATGTGTACAGAGACATCCTTAAATTTGAATATAATATGTTTCCGCGAGAAACGAATAGCGATTTGACAGCCATCAAAAGAAAATTCATATAGGATGCTTCTGTTCATTTGCCAGCTGCTGGTTCCAGAAACGAAGCCAAAAGTGAATTATCTGAGAATAACCAAAAAAATAGTTTACGTTAATTGCAATGACACCGCAGAACCTTTAGTAAGTCACTGATAAGCTGAAGAAACCATGACTTGAATGATTAATATACTGAATGTATGATAAACCAAATCACCCATTTTGTGACATAGATTTTCAGTAACACCGTTATGCACATCTCCAAGAGGTCTTGAGCATCTGAAATCTTTTGCAGTTTGTGTGGCTTGTTTTAAAATCCTGCCTTTGTGGGAAGAAGTAGTTTCGTCCGTACGTACAGGATTACAATAACGGACTTCAAATTTAAAAGGAACTGGCGAGACATCCTGTCAAGTGTAAATATAACCATTCAGAAATTAATATCAACCAGCAGTAATAAGTTAAGAAACCTTATTATAAATCAGAGATGTCTTCCCTGATATTCATCGATATGACTACCGAGATCGTGTCTATTATTGACTGCAAAAGAAACCAAACATTGGCGAAGTGATAAATATTAGTCAAATAACAAGTGGTGACTGACAATATTCTTTAGAAATGGAAACATGTTCTTGTGGGGACTCTTCCACGAGGACACTGCACTTCCTGCTATCCATCTTCGTCATCAGAAAGGAACAGACGACCCAATTTTTGACTAACTCTTTGACTACAGTGTTTAGATTTAGATCGATAGTCATCTCAGCGAGAGAGTGAGACCAAAGGGACATCATCATCTTCTGACTAATCATTAGCATATGAGTTTGATAAACATGGATTGGTGAATATTTTAAGCCAGAATTGACTAATGATATATCATCTCTCTCAGTATGAGTCTCAGAGCAGAAGTTTTTTGGAACATTTAAAGGTTCAGCATCACTGTTTATCCGCTTTAATTTGTCAATTTCGTACTGCAACCTCCTGCAAAAAACTCAGCGAGCAACCGTTTATCAATTTCAAGTCCGCTACTATATACAGCAGTAGAGTTGCAGGGAACAATGACTTCCAACTCATGATGGTAAAGCCTGATTTTCAGATGGCATGTTCCTGTTTGTTTGTAAGTGAAATTTCTAGAACACTCGGGTAACCATGCTTTGAAAGTTCTGCAACCCACCCAATGGCACGCCTAGGGGCAACTTTTACCCACATCATTGCAAGTAAGAACCGCCAAAAAATCCAGTCGAACAAATTTTATTTTTGAACTTAATTAAGTTAATTAAAACAAAATCAATCACATCATCAAATCCTTCGTTCTTTCTGATATAGGAAGCCAGCAAATTCATAAATATATATGTATATATATACATACTTTTGATCACATGACACATCTTTCCATTCACTATCTTAACACATAATTGCTAGACTTAAATATTCATTTTTGAAAATCATGGACACGGCTTTAACGGCTTGAAAACCTTTCAATTAGCAGCCAAGGATCAGATATTTTTTAACCTTTCTTTGGTAAGTTTAATCTAAGATTACCATTCATTGACATCAAAAGCTATTTTAATTATAGTATTATTATCATATATTCGATTCAAACATGTAACATACATAGGCTATGACAAAAAAAAAAAAAACAAAAAACAAAATCAAAGTTGATGCAAGTAAAAAGACAAATAGAACCCCTCCTTCATTGGTAAAAATCTGCCCAAAAACAAACAAACAAACAACGAGTAGCAACACCTCCATGATATCTCCAATGCTAAGGGCGTCCTTAGCCGTGTTTTAGTTGCCACATCATATCCTTATCAATCCTTAAAATCCTTACAAATTCTTACAAATCCTTTAATTTTACCTTCAACCATACAAACATCTTTACAAATCCTTTTTCATATACAAAAAAGAAAAAAATTAATACTATGGATATCCTAAGGATATCTAAAAATATGTCCTTTAACTATGGACAAGCAACGATGAACATACTTCAATGCTATGGACAAGGAAGGACAAACAAGGATATTGAAGGATGTGTAAAAAACACTCCCACTGGAACCTTATTCACTAACTAGTTTTAGCCTTCCGTCCTCATCTCTCTAGAGTCTAGACTGCCATTTTTCACCATTTTGATGAACGACCACAACCCTCCATCGCCCTCTTCATTTGAAAGATAAAAAAGATGTGGCCGGACAGTGGACACCTCTCATTTCCATCCTTGTAACTCACGACATCAACTCCAAACCACCTCCCTTTTTGTGCTATAAATGGAGGACTCAAACTCCTAATTCAAATCACACAAACAACAATTCTCTCACCCTCGAATATATCTCAGCTCTATAACAAGGGTTTTAAGGAAATTATAAGCTAGTCATAAGGGATTAAGCTGACAAGTGGTAGTGTTCTTGCAATAAAGGTTACTTTGGTTCAATATCTTCAAAAGCCTTCCTTGTTTATGTCACACGTGAATCCGGAATACCCTATGTTTGTCATGACTAAATGCTGCTAGACGTGAGTACATGGATCCCTTTTTAAACTATTTTGGGATGAGAATACATGATCGATGGGTCATTTTATAAAGCTATATGTACTTTTTTTTCTTCTTTTTTTGGATATACTCTTTTAATGGTTATAAGTCCGATAATTGTTCTACTAGTAGAAGCACTTAAAATAGCTTTAGTTGCACTGCCTGTGTTTTGTAATTGATTTAATGGGCTTTTTACGTAGTTTGATTCATTTAACTTACGAGTAATTGTGTAAATCCAAACTAACTATCACTTTTGGTAATTTCCATATTACTTAATTTCCAGGCCCAGGCTAGCAACTCACTATCATCCTCATTTTTCTCAGCCAAAAAGCATAGCTATCAGCAATTTTAATTTATCTTCGTAACCGTGGTGTCTAACTAAATATATTATTTGAATAAAAGGGAAACAATATAAGTACTTAGAAAAGATATACCTTCTTCCATGCAATGGATATGATCCAATTTCATCGCAGATATATACAGTACTTTTTGGCATTCAGAAGAGAAGTGTGATCATTATCAGATTTTAAAAACATTTCATTTCATAGTATCTCCGACCAAGTTGGGTGCTCGCTCTTTGTTTCTCGACCAAGTCACTACTTGCGTCATTTTCAAGGTCCAAATGTTCTCTCTGACAATAAAAACACCATGAGATAATTGATTTTGATAAGATCTCAGTAGAACTTTTAGATCTTAAGCTTCTCGCATCTCATTGGATAATTATTTTGATTTAGTTGCTTGGCATACCTTCATGGCTTCGTGATAGATGCCACTGGGGTGTGTCTAAGAAAACATGAGTTAATTGCAAGATTGGTCCCTGTGGTTTGTACAATTTAGCAAGGAGGGTCCCTTTTCGAGAATCGTTGCAATGGGGTCCCTATTTTGAGAATTATTTGCAAAATTGGTCCCTTTTTGAAGGATCCGTTAAAGGTGGCCATCAAGTGTGCACGTGTACCGCACGTGTGGGGGTATTTACGTACTTTCTACCCCACAGGGACCCCCATTGCTAAAATGAAAAAACTACAGGGACCAATCTTGCAACTTTTTTAAAAATCCATCACTAAATAGTACGTTTTAACTTTTCCAAAAAAAAATAATAATAATTTTATTAAATTATTAACTTAAATATAATTTTTAACACTTTTTATCTTTTCATGATTATTTGTTGTTAAAGAATTAAAAACATATAACCACTAAAAATTAAAAGGTATCATTTAGTGATGGATTTTTAAAAATTGTAAGTTTATAAAACTTTTTAAAAAGTTAAAAGGTATTAGTTAGTGATGCATTTTTAAAAACTCTAAGTTTATAAAACTTTTTAAAAATTAAAAGGTATTATTTAGTGATGGATTTTTAAAAATTGTACGTTTATAAAACTTTTTAAAAAGTTAAAAGGTATTAGTTAGTGATGAATTTTTAAAAACTCTAAGTTTATAAAACTTATTTTTTAAACTTACAATTTTAAAAACGCACCAGTAAATATTTAAAAATTTGTATAAACTTACAATTTTTAAAAATCCATCACTAAAATAATAACTTTTAGCCAATGATGATTAGTCCAACTGGTCAGAGGCATCCCAGGTTTTACTCAAGGTCTTGAGTTCGATCCATAGGGATGTCAAATCTTGGGGTTTTTTCCTTCAAATACTTGTAACGGCTCATGGTCAACATCTCGTTGTCTAAGGTACGTGCAAGGCTTTACCATTATACGGTGAGGTTTCCGTGATGTTGCATACCGACTGAATGTGCGGAAAAAAAAATAACTTTTAACTTTTTAAAAAGTCTTATAAACTTACAATTTTTAAAAATTCATCACTAACTAATACCTTTTACCTTTTTAAAAAGTTTTATAAACTTACAATTTTTAAAAATTTATCACTAACTAATACCTTTTAACTTTTTAAAAAGTTTTATAAACTTACAATTTTTAAAAATTCATCACTAAATACGAAATGTTGACCATGGGCCGTGATGTCGCATACCAACTGAATGTTCGAAAAAAAATAATAACTTTTAACTTTTTAAAAAGTCTTATAAACTTACAATTTTTAAAAATCCATCACTAACTAATACCTTTTACCTTTTTAAAAAGTTTTATAAACTTACAATTTTTAAAAATCCATCACTAACTAATACCTTTTACCTTTTTAAAAAGTTTTATAAACTTACAATTTTTAAAAATCCATCACTAAATAATACCTTTTAATTTTTAGTGGTTATATGTTTTTAGTTTTTAACAACAAATAATCATGAAAAGTTAAAAAGTGTTATAAATTATATTTAAGTTAATAACTTAATAAAAAAAAAATTTGGGAAAGTTAAAAGGTAGTATTATTTAGTGATGGATTTTTAAAAAAGTTGCAAGATTGGTCCCTGTGGTTTTTTCATTTTAGCAATGGGGGTCCCTGTGGGGTAGAAAGTACGTACATACCCCCACACGTGCGGCACACGTGCACACTTAACGGTCACCTTTAACGAATCTGTCAAAAAGGGACCAAATTTGCAAAAAAATTCTCAAAATAAGGACCCCCATTGCAACAATTCTCGAAAAGGGACTCTCCTTGCTAAATTGTACAAACCACAGGGACCAATCTTGCAATTAACTCAAAAAACATTAAACATACCAATTAACCTGACCCAACCCAACCCAACCCAAATGGGTTCGGGTTATATGGGTTGGATTATTCAGTTTTTGGGTTCATTATTTGGTTAACCAAATCCATATAAATTTTAAAAAAATGATTAATCCCCCTAATCAAATAAAAAATAAGATTTTTATAACATCGTTATTTTATAAATAATGCTTACTTGTCCGTTGTCACTATTACATTTATTTATATCAAATTTTTTCTTTTTTACTTTTTTGAGTTACGAGAGTAAGTACTCGCGCGTTGCGGAGGTGAGATGGTGGGGGTGATATCTAAGTCATAGAGTGTGATATGTCATAGTGTGATAGGTCATAAGAGTTGATATGTCATAGAGTGTGATAGTCAAATGCCTTAGCCGTACGGCCTGCGCCCTCAGACTTAAAAATTCGTCGAAAGTATATCGAATGACATCTCTAATGAAAGAGCATGAAATTTTAAGAACACCCATATAATTTTTATAATTTATTGATGTACGGTTTTTGAGATAAAAGATTTATAAACAAAAGGATATAATGAGATCTGTAAAACAATTAAGAAAAAATGAGTAGATATACTAAGTATACTAACGAAAGATATTCTGTAACATCCGTGGTTTTGACTCGTTTTGTAACATTCGCGAATTTTGACCTATTTGACATTGTGATTAATTGTAACACTCGTGGTGATGGACCCATTGACTTCCGTTAATTATGTAGGTAACATTTGCCTTTTCATTTCGGATTCATCCTTCATGTGTATAACTCGTGCTTCTAGTAGACTAAATGTGGCAAAATCAGTAAATAGACTAATTCGTAGAGTATTAGTCTAAATAGACAGAATGAGACTAATTCGCAGAGTATTAGTCTAAAGGTGCTGAAATCCGAAAAATAGACTAATACTCAAAGTATTAGTCTAAAGATGCTGAAATTAAAAACTGACACCCACACCCCCTTTTATCTTAGACTTAACCTCATCCACCCATTCATTTTCTCTTCAACTCTTTCTCTCTAAACACACTTAAGAACACACTCTTACATCTCCCTCTCTCTCTCTGGAAAATCATCATTACTTAATGTTATTGAAGCTAGTTTGGTGAAAGAATCAACATCATTATCATCATTACTATATCATATCAAAATTTTGAAAGTCAAAGTGCAAGAAATCCTTCCATATAGCTTAAATTCGGATTTGAGGCCTTGTTGGTGATTTTGGTAAGTTAACTTGTCTCAATAACATCATTTCATATTTATAAACTCATTTCTAATCCTATAGAATCATTTTGAGTCATTTTTCCAAGTAAAGTCATTCTTGGGTCAAAATTAGGGTTCTAAGTGGTCATATGGGTCAAAAACCGGGTTTTATACCCAACTGATGATATGGGTCGAATTTTTGTAGTGGTAAATGTTTATAATCATGTTTCAAGTGTAACCTAAACAACCCTTAGTCAATTTTTGGTTCAAAAGCTTAATGGGTCGATCTTGGGGTTGACAACTTGGATAATTTAGGTCAAAAATTGGATTTGAGGCTTAATTGAGGTTATGGAACGATTTTAAAGTATGGGTTAGTTTCATACATATTACTTATGTCAAATTATGCTCAAAACATGTCTTAACACTCTTCAAATCAAGGTCTATGTCGAATTAGGGTTTTGTGAGGCCAAAATGGGTCAAGAACGATTCTTGAGTCTAAAGTGATGTTATGGAACGAAATTATTAAAGGGGTTATGTTTGTTATGTTCAATCATGTTGATTATATGTCAAATTGAGTCTTGAACCTCAAAAAAATCGGAATTTAAGTGTCGAATTAGGGTTTGGATGTTCTTGGCCAGGTTTGACTTTTTAGTCAAACCATTCTTACCCATGTTGTAGCCTACTTCCTTCTTGTATATCTTTAACTCGTTTAATCCTTGTCAAGCCGATTCTTAACATCCTTTTAATCTCGTATCAACCCAATATTATCATTTTGATTCTCATGATCGAGCGAGTCCCGAATAATGAAATTACGAACGTGTATTGATATGCATATTGTATAACTATAGGTTGTGATCGTGTGACGAATATTGTACGCTTGTGATCATTCTTAACTTGAGTCTTGCCGATCAAGGTGAGTTCCGTAGCTCCCTACTCAATTGAGATTTGGGCTGGAAAGTGTACATTATGTGTTTACTTGTTGATTGATTGATTTGTGATTGATTGATGGTTTGAATGACACGTTGGTTGATTATGTGCATGCTTGTGTTGAGAATTGTTATGCTTAGGATAGATGTACATACATGGAAGTCGATTATGCCTTCATAGGGTTTGCGATGTGGTGGAAAGGCTGCGGGTGACCCTGTAGACAAGCATCAAGAATCATTGAAAGTATAATCCTCCTAAGTGTATGTATGTATTGTATTGGTTGGATTGATGATTTGACAATTGATGGATATGTGGAGGGAATGGTTGAATGTATGGTTATGTTTGAGTTATGCGGGACACACGCAAGTTAACTCATTTATGCGGGATACACGCGAGTTAACTCCTTATGTGGGACACACGCAGGCAAACACTACTTGTGGTTTTAGGTATTACGGTTGACTCACTTACGATAGATAAGATGAGTAAATTATTATGACTTCCACTTGTACTCATGATTTCACATATTTACTCTCTATTATTGATAACAATATGATTGATATTGTGGTATTGACAATGGTTCTCCGTGAACCATCACTTCGAACTCACCAACTTAGTGTTGACTTGTTTAGTACACTTTTCAGGTAATCAGGTGAACCAAGGACGTGATGGATGATTTTTACTGGCTTTTGACCCGGGCTTGGACTTACATGGATCAACGATTCATTCGCCCACTTTTGCATTATGCTTAGGATCGATTGCCATCGTTAGACTATTATTTTTGTAAACTTTGATGGTCACTTGCTCCTTGTGCATTTTGTATGAATATTTGACTTGTTGTTGGATTCACCGAATTCACTTAATTCATTTAGTTTGCCTACGATAATTCCTCCATTTGCTATATAATTTCCGTAATATTTCGAGCCTTAGCTCGGGGTGTTACATATTCGCGAGGAGGCGAATGATTTATGTAGGAGAGAGTTGTAACATCCTGAATATTTAAAGAATTATTATTTGTTATTTTTATAGATAAATGAAATATCTTATATTTATATATGTTTTCGATAGTTTATAATACAAAATCTAAAATATAAATAGTTAAAAGAAAAATAAAATTGAGGGACTAAAATAGCATGGAGTGTTTCTTAAGGGTTAAGTAAGTTAATTGATTTCTTGAGTCTTATTTGAGAAGGAAAGGAAAAAAAACTAAAAGATGTTATAACTTTTTGTGTTCTTGAGTTTTTTTTAAGGAATGAAATGAAGTGATTTGAAGAGAAATGGATGGAAGATTCTAGTTAATTTAGTGTAAAATCAATCATCCCACTTTTGGCGTGATTTGAAAGGAAAGAAATAAAGCCCTTTCTTTTCTAATCACTTATCTCTCTTTCTTTTCTTTTCTTTTAAATATAAACTTAAGAACACAACATAAGTGATACGTGACATGCTTAAGAAATATAGCTAGCCGACTTATGTGATGTAAAACTAATGATATACACTATTGTTAAAAGAAATAAAATCATAGGTGTATGTGACAACTAAAGTGAAGAACAAACAGGATTGGGACGAAACTCCAAATTCATTTCACTTTTTATTTAGAATATTCTGAATCTTTATTCCTCATATAATTTAAATTAAAAAGTCATAGCAATATTTGTATAAATCAAATGATCTTGGAAGTTGGTATATGTTGTGAGCTACGTCCGAAGAAGAACGCGGAAAGAAACAAACCATATTTACTTCAGTGAACTATGGTTCAAATATTTATAAGAGGTAATTAAGTTAATCATTATTTTGTATATATAGTACGTAAGTTATTAAAATTCTAGTAATATTGTGATTATAATGGCTACAGGACAATATAAAAATAGGTTATTGTATTTTTAAAATACAAGTCATGAAATTGATATGGGTTAGTTTGTTAGCATTGACGGTGGTGAAGATGAACTTATAATGGTAAACTATTGTCTCTATTAAGATTATCGTTATTATAGCATTAGGAAAAAAAAAAAGAAAAAGAAAAAAAGAAAAAAGAATAATGCTAAATTATTAATATCGATTGGTGTACTTGAAATGTGTTTGTTTTGGAAGCAAGAAGTTAGTAGCAATTTACTAGTTTATTATTCCAAGTTATACATACGGTAACTTAGCAATTAACCTATAAAATTTAGATGTGAACGTGGAAAGTTGTCATGTATGATTAACAAGTCGATTATGAATTTTAGTAAGCTAAAGCTAAAGTGTGAAGTTAGATGTGATGCATGGCATAAAATGTAATGAAAATGAAGTCGGATGATAAGTAACGAAAATCTTTGATAATGATCGAAATAGGTGATAACGAACGTGGGATTGTACCGGCTAAGGATGTTAGAAAGGAAAAGATTTAAGGGATCAGCTACACATCATTTCCCGGTTTGAATGATATCCTACTAAATTGCATAATAGTTTCAGTAAACATTGAATGTATTTCCATCTATAAACCGCCTGCTTCATGTATAAAAGGAGGTTGAATTTTTCAATTGTAATCGTCACAAATAAGAACAATGTACTCTTCAAATATCAATTATTATTTGTTCTTATAATAAATCTTTTATTTTTTTATTTTATTTTTTTATATCAATTGTTATCACAGGATAACCTGTTACAGGTGAGTTCTATTTTTACAAGTATAATTGTAAAGTGTCGGGGGCACAATAGTAAAATGATAAGTGCCGGGGGCACACGAATGCGAGAAGTGACGTGGCCACATAACATAAAAGTACTAGTACATGAAGTGGCGAGGCCACAAGAAGTGTTGGGAACACACAAAAGCACCGGGGGTACATGAAGTGGCAGGGCCACATAAGGTGTCAGGGACACATGAAGTGCTAGGTTCACGTGAAACGGTTACGCCTGTAGATTAGAACTCACTAAGCGTTAGCTTACTTTTTAGTGGTTAACATTTTGTAGGCGGGAAAAACAAGCAAGGGGAAGACCTAAAGGAAATGATGTAAAGGCTATGGCAACTGGAAAAAGACATATATTGCAATAGACCAACCCGTGGTAATATTTCTTTTAAATCAAGCTTTCAGTGCCCGACTCCCCGTATAAAGTATTTTAAAAACGTTATTCCATGGAAATAAAATTACTTTAAAATGTTCAGATTAATGTTCATTTAATAAATAAACATTTTTGAATGCGATAAAGGAATTTGAAGGTTTTAAAGTGAAATGAGATTTTAAATATTCATTTTAAATATACAAATAATAAAAAAGAAAAAAAAATCAGGGCATTACAGTGGTATCTACATAACGATAAAAGTATATTATAAAAGCGTATTATTAAGCCAAAAACACATAAATAAGTACTTTGTATTAGAAAATCAATACCAATATTAGTATAACTTGAATGAAATTAAATTGTCTTAGTACAAACTACAGACACCGTTGTAATGATATATAAAAGAAATATAAGTTTTGATGAAAATTCATATATAAAAAACGTTTTTTTTTCCGTGAACATTATATAGAAAATGATTAGTTCTACCGGAAACCATAAACATTAATAGAAGTAAATAGTCATTTTTCCCTCATGTTGTTGTGGAACACGGATTTTAGACAAATAAAATTTTGGATACGAACAATAAATAGTAGTATCAATGTAACACAAATTCATTTATGTTATATTTTCGAACCCATGTTATAATAAAGGCAACAATATATGTAGCAACAATACAAAAAATATAAGAATAATAAGAAGTATAAAAACATTGAACAAAATAATAGTTGTATTAATGCGAACTATGACACTCTCATGATGGTGATGTCTAACTTTAAATGTTACATGAATGTAAGATGTGAAGTTATTATAAATTAAAAACAGTAATATATATGAAACAAAAGAAATTAATCAAAACTAAATGTTTAAAAGTAAAACCGTAAAAGTATAAAAATTGTTTAATGTAAACATGAGAACCAAAAGTTTGGTGTAAAAAAAACTGAAAATAAAAACTTTGAGGGCAAAGCTAGAATATAAAAACTTAAGGTGTAAAGAAAGAAATTTATAGAAAATTTCCTAGTGTTGTATCTAAAACATTTAAATTTGTACTGTACTTTTTTATTAGAGTATGTCCATACTTTAAAGCATCAAATAGTTGTATTTACTATGCAATATGGAGTTGTACAATCATATTGGTTTTTAGTATAGTATAAATTTATTTTTTTCTTAATACGATTATATGTCAATTTTCAAAAAATAGTATCACCATGTCTTTTCGTCTTAATGTTATCAATCAGAGATAATTATTATGACATCATTATTTTATAAAAGTAGCTTACTTGTCCACATCGACGTAGCTTAATATTATAAAATTTTTATTAATAAGCTCGGGTTGAACCCGAGTTAATGACTAGTTTTTTACCACAAACATGTTTTACTAACTTATACAGTATGTTTTAATAATTGTGTTGTGTGATAAATATATGAAGTTTTGTGATACGAATATCAATTCTTATTTCTTATGGCTTGCATATTGTTGTCAATTTTGAAAGGTTTCTTTTTTTTAACTAACAGTATTATTATCCATACTCCCTTATAAAAATTATAGGATAGTGTTGAAAGTTTATAATTTTTAAGATATGAAAAATTATCAACTTATCCTTCCTCCTAAAACAAAACACAGATATCCCTATCTTCGTTCTCTCTTTCTCTATGTCAAAACAACACACACACAAAATATTCTTTCTTTCCATATACCAAACAACACACACCCCTTTATTTCCGTCAAAAACCACCGCCGTTGTCCATTATCACCAACATCTCGGCCACCAGAGTCCATTATATCCGCCGTAACGTGCGAATTCCATGCGCGTTAAAAAAAAGTTGATTGTGTATCAAGATACTATACAAATCTAGATATATTACAACGCTCCACGGATTAGACTTTAACGGCTAGGTCTATAAAATAGGTTAAATAACTTGAGCTTATGTTAAACCATGACATTAGAAAATTACCCCCACACTATTAGTTTTCATTTTTGTGAAGTTTTTGATACCACCACAATAATTTTATCAATTATTCACACTTTTTTTTCACATTTTAGAAAAACATAAAACTTTCTTTTCTAAAAAATTCACATTTAAATGCGTGCTTAATTTATACATAATCTTATAAGTATTTAATGTTTGTTGGTGTTTTGTTGAACGTTGGGCATTATGTGCATGGGTTGTATGTCAATCTAGCACTCAACTAGATTGTCTGTTCTTCATTGATTATATAAAATTCGAATCAGGGATGACGATCTTTTACCGAAAAAAATTAATAAAAGCTTACACTTCTATATATAAATAAAAGTGTTTACATTTTTGTAAGTGAATTAGATTTCGCAGCATTACTTCAGACTCATATTTGTGAAATGACATAAATTTTATCACATATCTAAATATAAAAATATAAATGTCTATTATCACATTTTAGAAAGTGAAAAAAAAATGAAAAATTCACATCGAAATCTATGGAAAAATTTTCTGACGAGAACTGCACGCATGAAATCGTAAGTATTTAGAATTTAAAAAAATATTTACATAGATATTTGTAAAAAATTATTTCATGTCTTTATGTTGTGTTTTTTAGTTTAATTTTAAAAAAATGAAAAGATTAAAATTAATCAGAATAAAAGATAAAAAAATATATTTTTCATCTTTCCAATCACATCTCTCAAAATCAACTTATATATTCATTCATTACATTTTATTTATTTTATTTTCTTTAAAAATAAGAATTCAGTACAATAAGTTTTGAAACTATTTATATTTATATATTTTTTTTCCTAAAACCCAAGACACAATGTTAAACGTTAATAAAAATGATTAAATGAAACTATATATTAAAATAAAGAAATAATTAATTCACTTCATTTATCAACTTAAAAATTCTTCTAATAAGATGATGAGATTAAGTAAGAAAATTATTAAAAAAAATTTTTAAATAAAACTAAATGTTTTTCATTAAAAAAAAAAAGAAAAAGGGAAAATGATGGGGTAAAAAAATCATTTGTTATCAAAACTATCAAAGACTATCTGTTCCAAAATCCAAACTAAACCCCTCCCTTCTTTCATTTTTCCTCCAAATTGATATTGTCCGAAACTTAAATGATGGGCCTCTGATTTTTTTGAAATAAAAAATTAATATGTGAGGGGTCTTTCACCTAATTTGGGTGGTGTTGCCCCACAAATTCACTTCCTTCTTTTGTAATGGGGAAAGTGAGTGTGGGGTTGTCACACACTTAAGTTGGGTAAAAAACCTCTCACATATTAATATTTTAATATTAATGAATAGATGATGGGCCCCTGATTTTTTTGAAATAAAAAATCAAGATGTGAGAGGTTTTTTATCCAATTTGGGTGGTGTTGTCCCACACATTCACTTCCCCCTTTTGTAATTCGTGGTGTTCCATCTCTCTCTCTCTCTCTAATATATATATATATATATATATATAGATTTTAGGTAAAATAAAACAAGTATTAAGGTAAAACAGATAAAACAATAGATTTCTCTTTAGTGAAAGTAATCGTGCATCATGAATATCATTGTGCATCAATTGTTTTGTGAATCTTTGTACATCATTTTAACCATGATCTAAAGGTCAAGATCTTGTCTTATTTGTTTTACTTTAATACTTGTTTTACAATACCTAACCCCAATATATATATATATATATATATATATGATAGAGATCAAATGAGAAGGTGTCTTAAGGAGAGAAGGGAGAGAAGGTTCGTTTTTTATTTTTTTTAGCTTTTTTTTTGAACTTTTTTTTCCTTTTTTCACTTTTTTCATTCTCTCTTTAATTAACCAATTTCATATAACAATTTTAAAAAAATTTTTTTTTTCAAAGGGCGTAGCCCGTAAGCTATAGGCGAAGCCTCTCAGACTATGGTGGAGCCATGATAGCTAAGGGCGAAGCCCGTTAGGTAGATCACCTCATCACCGATCACCCCCTATGACCTATCACCCTCTATGACCTATCGCCCCTGCCAACTACCCCTTACTAATATCCTTAAGGGCGAAACCCGTACCGTATCCATACATATATAACTCACTAACTCGGGTTAGAAATTTTTTATTTTTATTTATTTTTTAAAAATTTTTTATGGATTGAATTAATTAATTAAAAAAATTGAAAAAAGTGAAAAAAAGAAAAAAAATCAAGAAAACAAACTTAAAAAACGAACATTCTCTCCCTTCTCTCTTAAAAAACCTTGTCTCTAGATTTCTACCCTATATATATATATATATATATATACTATCTATATAAACAAACTACCCCTAAAAATTTAACACTCTACCTTTAAAATCTCTAATTTACCCTTTTAATTTATACTATCATCAAACACTTTATCCTTAAAATTCTAAAACTATCCTTAAAAAAAAAAACCTTACGCGTGTCCCTTCCTTTCCCTAAAGTTGCTCACATGGTATACCAAAATAACACACATACGTTATTGAATTTAATAATCAATTAACATAAAAAGCGCTCACTCCAAAACGACAACAATGGTTTGCACTTTCAGCCGGACTAAGAAACAATTGAGATGAATCATACATTCATGTAATAACACGGTACCGCTACTTAACCAGCGTTTTTTTCCAAGGTCCCACGGCATCGCGCGGGTACAAGGCTAGTATATAATATATATATATATATATATATATATGTAAACACACATATATGTAAACTTTCATTTCAACTCGCTATCTACTTTTAATTCAAAAAATCGATTCGTGATTACAGAAACCATAGCTCGGGATTTCATCAGGTGCGATAATTATATATAGACATTATATATATGTGTGTGTAAATAAATAACTGAAAAAAAAAGTGTAATTTGACCTTTAATGGAGAAGAAAAAAGTTGCAGATGGTTTTGATAAAGAAGATGACATATTTTTAAAAAAATTTTGTTACATGCCTTGTAGTTTCTGACAATATCAATTTGACAAAATTTGAGTTTATTACCCTTGCTCAAATCTTTTATCGAAATCAAATGTACAACCTTATTTATTAACAACACTGTGTATATGTGTAATTTGTTTCTGTATGATATGTGCGTGTTTATAGATATACTTACTTTCATTTCAAATTCGACTCATGATATGTGCGTGTTCTCCTTTGTGTTTTTGGACATTCATGATAACAGTTACATATAGCAGCTAGGGATGCTATTGGTATCACCCCCACTTTACCTGGGTTGGGGTCTTCATGGTAGGTACATCCATTGTTACATCATTGCTTCAATTGGCTATTATAAAAAGATAAATGTAGTGATCTTTTTCTATTTTGAACAAAAACTTATATCTCTGAATTAACTTCAATTAATTCAGCAATCACCCAGAATCTAATCAATCTAAATTGATTAAACAATACAGAGAACTACACCTTCTAAACAGATGTAAATCACTCAACTATATAGATGAAACTATTATTACAATCTCGATTGTAATCTCTTTAATCTAATCAAACTTATGAGAGAAAGTGATATAGAATTATACAGACAAAAAGTGAGAGATCTGTTCTTCTCCCTAATCGGGTTATAACAATCTATTTATACAAGGGAACTTTCAACTAATGTCATAAATTACCCCTGTACTTCTCTTCTTTCCTTCTTGTACATCTTTAGTCCTCCAGAAATGCAATGTGTTGTACTCATAATTCAGCAGATGTAGTCTTGAAGTTCAAACCATAATCCATGCTTACTTGATCTTCTTATAACCTGAAAATAGGCTAATCATACAATAAGTAATAATGTTATTTGAGAATAGAATTATATTTCTCAACATCCCCCCTTAATCCTATTCTCAAATACATTTAAAAGAGTTAACTTGTTACAAAGAAACTCATGAGATTTTTTGTCCAACCCTTTTGTTAGAATGTCTGCAATATTATTTGCAGCATCTATTTTCTCAATCTTTACAACCCCTGCTAGAATCTTTTCTCTCACAAAATGGAGATCAATTTCTAAATGTTTAGTTCTTTCATGGAAAACAGGGTTGGTTGCAATTTTAATTGCAGATTTATTATCACAAAACACTGTAACAGGAAGGATATTTTTAACAAGTATATCCTCTAAAATTTTAACTATCCAAATAACTTCACATGTAACAGAAGCCATAGCTCTATATTCACCTTCAGTAGAAGATTTAGACACAGTGTTTTGTTTCTTACTTTTCCAAGACACAAGATTACCACAAAAGAAAACACAATATCCAGTAACACTTCTTCTACTGGAAATACATTTAGCCCAATCAGAATCAACAAAAGCTTCAAGAGAGAGATTAGAAGACTTACTAATAAGAATTCCTTTTCCTGGAGCAACTTTCAAATATCTCAATACTCTTAAAGCTACTTTTAAATGAGAATCAAGAGGTTTATGCATAAATTGACTTAAACAGTGCACAGTATATGCAATGTCAGGTCTAGTATGAGTTAAGTAAATGAGTCTGCCAATTAACCGTTGATAATCAGTAATATTTTTAAGAACATGATCAGTATCAGTCTCTTCACTAGAAAAATGAACATTAGGATCAAGAGGAACAGACATAGGCTTACCAGCAAGTAGACCAAACTCAGAAATAAGATCCAAACAATACTTTCTTTGATTGAGACATACTCCAGTTTCAGTTTTAACAACTTCGATTCCCAAAAAATATTTCAATATACCTAAGTCTTTTATCATAAACTGAGTTTGCATATATGTTTTAAACTTCTCAATCTCATCCTCATTATCACCAGTAACAATTATATCATCAACATAAACAAGTAAAGCAATAAAGTAATTTTGATCAGCTTTAGTAAATAGAGAATAATCACTTTTACTTTGAATAAACCCAGTAGAAATTAAAGCTTCAGTAAGCTTAGCATTCCATTGCCTAGGAGCTTGTTTGAGTCCATATAAAGACTTATTCAACTTGCAAACTCTTTTGTCATTAGGATCAAAAAAACCTTCAGGTAAATCCATATATACAGTTTCATTTAAATCACCATATAAGAATGCATTGTTAATATCAAGTTGATACAAAGTCCATCCTTTGTTAATAGCTAAAGAAATTAAGCATCTAATAGTAACAATTTTCACAACAGGAGAAAAAGTCTCATCAAAATCAACCCCAGCCTTTTGACTATACCCTTTAGCAACAAGTCTAGCCTTGTATCTTTCTATCTCCCCATTAGCCTTATATTTTATCTTATAGATATGGACTTTCTATCTTTAGGAAGATCAGTAACCTCCCAAGTGTTATTCCTATACAAAGCCTCCATTTCATTATTCATAGCATCTAACCAATGTTTTTCTTTACTAGCTTGCATAAAAGAATGTGGTTCAGTACTTTTATTAAGCTCAGTAACAAAAGATAAGCAGCAGGCAGACAAAGCAGAATAGTTAACATAGTTTTCTAAACCATATTTGTTACTACTATAAACCACATAATCATTATATTTACTGGAAGGAAAAACAGAAGATCTTTCAGACCTTCTTAAAGGCTGATCAGTAACATTTGAGGGTATATTTTCATTTAAAGATTGATTCTCAACAAGAACTTCTTCATTGACTTGATCATCAAGATGATCAATACCCTCAGATTAATTATTATTCAAGTCATGAGTTGCTGCACCATCATCACTGGTAGAACTAGAAGTACTGCCTAAGTGAGAGGTGATGCCATCACTATTACTACTGCTATCTCTCTCTTCATCATTGGGAGATGAAGGGCACTCATGAGAATCAAAAAAATTCATCTGATCTTCAAGACTTACCATAAGAGGATCAGAAATTTTAGTATGATATTTATCTTTTAATGGAAAAATGTGTTCAAAAAATTTGACATCTCTGGCAAAGAAAATGTTATTTTCTTCAATAGAAAGTAATTTATAACCTTTTTTTACATTAGAATAACCTAAAAGAATACATTTAGTAGATCTTTTAGCAAATTTATCAAAGACATTTAAATTTTTTGAAAAACATAAGCACCCAAAGGATCTTAAGTGAGAGAGATTAGGTTTTTTGTTAAACATCATTTCATAAGGTGACTTTCCATTAAGAACAGAAGAAGGCAGTCTGTTAATCAAATAACAAGCAGTTAGTACACATTCAGTCTACAGATTAAGAGGAAGACCCCCTTGAAATAACAGAGACCTAGCCACATTTAATAGATGTCTATGTTTCCTTTCTACCACCCCATTTTGTTATGGTGTATAAACATTTGAAGTTTGATGAATAATCCCATTTGTTTCAACAAATGTACTAAACTTAGAATTCAAAAATTCAGTTCCATTATCACTTCTCAAAGTTTTAATGGTAGTTTTGAAATGATTCTTAATCAAATTAAAGAACATAATTACATTTTCTAAAACTTCATCCTTAGATTTTAACAAGTATACCCACACTGCCCTTGTAAAATCATCAACAATAGTTAAAAAATATCTAAAACCACCTCTCCCAGTAACTTTATATGGACCCCATACATCTAAATGTATAAGTTGACCTAAAAATTCAGATTTATGACTGCTTATAGGAAAAGAATCTCTAGTTTGTTTAGCATATAAACAAGTTTCACAATTCAGATTGTTGTCTGTTCTAAAATGTAAATCAGTTTGAAGTTTATTTAACACATTTTCTGCAGGTTGACCTAACCTACTATGCCAAACAGTTTTAGACACATTGCAAGTAATTAACCTATCAATACCTTGCAAATTCTCAACAATGTAATACAGACCACCAATTTGTTTACCAGTTCCTAGAATTTTCATTGTATTCAAATCCTGGGTCATCACATAACAAAAATTATCATCAAAAGCAATTAGATACTTACTATGTTTGGCAACTTTATGAACAGACAGTAAACTAACACAGTATTCTGGAACAATTAGGACATCATACAAAGTCAAATAACTTGTTAACTGTAAATTACCAATCTTCTTAACATAAGCATAAGTACCATTAGGGTGACCAACTTTAATTTTTAATGCAGAAACATCAATTATATCAACCATGTTTTTGTCAGAAAAAGTAATATGATGATTTGCTCCAGAATCATTAATCCATCCTTTCTTAGAATAAATAGGTCTAAAATTTGTATTTGAACAAAAAAATTTCTTAAAATTGTTGTGAAAAATTTTACTAGAATTAAACAACACACCTGCCATATTGGCATTAACACCTTCAGTAGAATCTGGATTATCTTTTAACAAATTGATTATTCTAGCTAGCTGCTCACCAGAAAGATTAGTAGAAGAACTTGCAGAATTTGAAGTAGAAGCATTATTAGCAAACTTCTTTTGACCTCCTTGAGAATTAAACTTTTTCTTTCCAAAATTAGGAGGATAACCTATTATCTTAAAACATTTATCCATTGTATGACCATTAAAACCACAGTTCTCACACACAACAGAAGAACCTCTATAAGAGTTTTGAGAATTATTGATTCTATTTTTTGACAAATTATTCACAGAAGGAAAAGAATTACCAGAACCAACTTTAGACATAAATGCAGAAGAATTAGACTTTTGAGAACCAGAATTAGAAGTTAAACCTCTATGTGACTCATCTCTAGACAAAATAGAATAAGCAGTTTTAAGATCAGGTATTGGTTCTTTAGTTAAAATTGTACTTCTTACATTCACATACATATCATCAAGCCCCATTAAAAACTGCATCAGTTTCATCAATTGAGTATGTTTAACAAAATCAGAAGCAGCATGACAAGTACATCTAGGTAACTGAACTAAAGCATCAAACTGTTTTATTGACACAATAGAGAGAGTAAAAGAGTCATTAGGATGCAAATGTAAAGGACTACTCAAGTCTAATTTACTTATTTTAGTAATATTACCATCACTCATTTCAGATTCCTCATATTCATATTCAAAATTAGGATTCACATTATCATCATCCATTGTAAGCAAATAAAAAAAACACACAATAATTAATCAATAATAACCAGAAGCAACACTTAGACTCAATTAATAAGAACAGACAATTTAAACAGCAAGAAAAGTAAAATATATATATATATATTTGAAAATAAAACTTATTCTCCCAGAGGTGTCAGGGACAGGATTCCTGGCCTTTCAAAAGGTAGGTCAAGTTTAACACCAATGTTTTGAATGAGAATAAGATGAAAAACCAGTTTCTTACAAACAACAAATAAAAAGAGATAAGGAAGAGAAGACAAACAGTGCTATCGGATGAATAAAGTGACAATTCTATTATTCGATCGATTCACTTAGTCGATGAATAACAGAATCAAGAAGAAGAAGCCGGAGAATTAAATCGATTTTCTTTGAACAGAAGAACTCCAAACCCTAATTCGAAAAAATTAGGGTTTTCAGCGATAATCGGATCTGGAAATTATAACGGTGATCAAAGGATCATACGCCGTTAATAATATCAGTTTTAAGAACAAAAAAAACCCCAAATAATAAAGAAACCCTAATCGGA
This sequence comes from Erigeron canadensis, assembly GCF_010389155.1. Lineage (NCBI taxonomy): Eukaryota > Viridiplantae > Streptophyta > Magnoliopsida > Asterales > Asteraceae > Erigeron > Erigeron canadensis. The sequence continues at coordinate 28,204,430 of NC_057765.1, forward strand.
GATCCAGAATCCAAAAAATTATTATTTATCAAAATTATTTTGATTAATCTCCTAAACCTGGCTCTGATACCATGAACAAAAACTTATATCTCTGAATTAACTTCAATTAATTCAGCAATCACCCAGAATCTAATCAATCTAAATTGATTAAACAATACAGAGAACTACACCTTCTAAACAGATGTAAATCACTCAACTATATAGATGAAACTATTATTACAATCTCGATTGTAATCTCTTTAATCTAATCAAACTTATGAGAGAAAGTGATATAGAATTATACATACAAAAAGTGAGAGATCTGTTCTTCTCCCTAATCGGGTTATAACAATCTATTTATACAAGGGAACTTTCAACTAATGTCATAAATTACCCCTGTACTTCTCTTCTTTCCTTCTTGTACATCTTTAGTCCTCCAGAAATGCAATGTGTTGTACTCATAATTCAGCAGATGTAGTCTTGAAGTTCAAACCATAATCCATGCTTACTTGATCTTCTTATAACCTGAAAATAGGCTAATCATACAATAAGTAATAATGTTATTTGAGAATAGAATTATATTTCTCAACAATTTCATGTGTAGTTTCTGTGTGGTTTGCATCAGAATGAATGCCTTCATTGATGACTGTGAACAATGTATGTTCTTCCTTCCAGGGCATATATATGCTAGCAAAACTGGTATGCATAATCTTATTCTATAATCGAGTAATGTATTTCATTTATGGACCAAATAGATCGTTTGCTAGTATTTGAGATAGTTCTTCACGCACATTATGTAATGTTCATTTTATAGGTTTCATTCCTGACTTTAGATATTTTACATAGCTAATTATGCACATACCTAAAGTAAATACTTGTTATTTTACTCTAAATACTTGTCCTAAATACTTGTTCTTTTTCAGTACATAGCTCAAGTAAACTTATAACTAGTTTTATCAGCCAAAAAAGTTACATAATTTTTATTATAAAAACAACTACACTAATGAGTAATTAGTAATTAAAAGAGTTGTTTTGAACGATTAGATAAATATGAATGATCATGACCGTGTTTTTAAAAGGTTCTTTTTATTCTGATAGATGCATGGGCTGGTGCACCTCAATGAAAGTGATTGTGCTTTATTTTAGGTCTTAATTGACTTTATCTGCTGTGAAGAGTTTTGACATGTAGCATGTTGTTGTCATAGCTGTATTTTACGTTTTTTTGTAAAATCAATCACAAATTAATTAAACCTTCTAAACCTCTTTGTGCATTGTTTTTGTAGATAGACTGCCTCTCTGTGCATAAAGGTGCTAGATTGAAGCATATACTTGGTAGTTTTTGACCCTTGTCATAGTTGTTTTTGCTTGAATTTCTTATTTTGAGGTAAGAGCCATATAAATGATCAGGTAGTCTAGTCACATAAGGTTTTGTTTTTCCATGTACAGACATATGGGACTAGATGTATACACATAAGTATTAGCTATTTCTTTCTGGAAAAAACATTTACATAGTCAATCAAACTTTCCAAGACATCCTTTTAGCCCTAAGGAAAGTTGAGTTGACAAAACAAGTATTAATATTCATTCACAAGTATGTGACCAGTTTTTGTTAACCAGGTCTCTGCTAACACTGTAACCAGGTTTCTTTGCAAATGGGCCTAATTTGCCACCTTAAGCCTCATTTAATGCATATGTATCTTCTACTTTCTTTTCATAACCTAACAAGGGTTTAACAATACCTCTACTGTAGGACTTGTCTGGAGTCTAGAATGCACAAGTAGATCCAACTAAATGCGCGCGTGCTATGGTTATGGTCAAGGTTACGATGCCTATGCTTATGAAGCAACTCAAGATCCGTCGTTGTATGCATATGGAGCTTATGGTGGATACATGCAATTTCCTCAACAGGCAAGATGATTTCTATATATTTGTTTTCAAATGCTTTTTAGGTTAGAAACTTTAGTATACTTTCTAAGTGAAGTGATATATATTGGGTTATTCAAATATGTACATAAATGATATATTATTAGATACTGATACTGATTTTCAGGGTGAAGCTGGTCAGGATATGGGAGCAGTGGCAGGTGTTGCACCACATGTTGAACAGAGGGAGGAAATATATAATCCCGTAGCTACGCCAGATGTTGAATTATACGTTTCTTTCCTTTTAACTTATTAGTTTATTTATTTTTTGTTAATCATTATTAAATTAATCTTTTGAGAAACCTTAATAGTAGTACTAGAGATTGTATGAATTTGAGTCCATACATTATAAGTATGATGACTCGAGTCTTGTCACTGGTGTGATGTGTGTTAAAAGCATACAAGTTAGACTTGTATATAAAAGTTTATATTAACTTAGTCTGTTTTGTGTAGAAAATATTAAATGAGGGACTGAAGATAGAGCTTTATAAAGATGAAGGATCTAATCTGTGCAAAGGTGGACAGAAGGTTACAAGTGTTAATTGTGAAGAATATATAAATGAATTTAGGTGCAGAGAGAACATGATTTTTTCTCTCATTCTGCTGCTTACGATCAATATTATATATACACATATTCTGCTCTCTCATTCGATATTCATATATTGTCTGTATTGATTGTATATCACTTTGATATACAATTCTGTATTCTGTTACTAATCATCATCTGGATGATTAGATTCTGTATCATCTTCAATTTGGTTGTAACAACTTTAATAATAAATTCTGAATAATAATAATTTTTCTAGTAATATTTGCTTGGTTATTGATCTTCTTTCATGGTATCAGAGCCAGGTTATCAAATCGGTGATTATTGATTCGATTTATATTCAGATCCGATTAGAACTTTTGGGCGTATTTCACCTGAAACCCTAGATTCTAATTTTTGGGGTTTTTTGTTCGATTAAGTTAGGGTTTTATCTAGAAACCTTGGTTTATATTCTTCCGCTGCTATCATTATTGTTTTGCCTAATTTTTTCCTTGACTAAGTGAATCAAGGAAAAATTAGGGTTTCTGGATTTCATATCAGATCCTGATTACTTCTCTTGACTAAGTGAATCAAGAGGAGAATTAGGGTTCCTCTACCATCGGCATAAATAGCACTGTATTGTATTCTCTTTCCCAATTTTTTGTGTTTGTGTTTGATTCTACTTTTACTTTCTTCTCGATCTGAATTTATATATATATATATATATAATTTTTTTCTTATCTCTTTTCACATAAAATCAATTAAGCTAATACTTGACCTACCATCATACGATTGGTTGGGAATCCTGTCATTGGCTTTTTTGAGTGATTGAGATTTATTTTTACAAATTTTTTTTTGAGAAGAAGGTATTTGTGGTTTCTTCTGTGAGTTCTTGCTATTTGTGTTTCCTTGTATTCTGTGTTGTTGATTGGTATCATTATCTGTTTATATTTGTTCTTATTTGATTATCTGGTTTACATTTTTGTTTAAGTTCTTTATTTTTGCTTAAAAAATTGTTTGTTCTGACTAGTATTGCTTACTTGTGTTTAAAACCGGTTAAAAATGGTGAATACTCCACCTGGTTCTGTTCATGGTAATACACCACCTCATACACCAATTCACTCTGTGCATAATGAAGAATCTGAACATGAATCTGAATTTGATATTACAAAGATAAGTAAATTAGATTTTGGTGATCCTTTATATCTGCATGCTAGTGATACACAAAGTACACCTTTAATAAGCTTCAAACTGCTAGGAACTGATAATTATGAAGTGTGGGCTTGTGCTGTAGAACTTGCAGACAGAGTTGACCCCCGCGGCCTCTCGGTAGAAGAGGGGGAAAGCCCAGTCTTCTATCTCAGTCTCAACAGAAGGTAAGAGGAAGGGCCCTTCCCTCTTTCCTTCGGGAAGGGCTTAAAAGCACCTTCATCATGTCAAGCTTCAGGCAAGCAATTGGCTCCAAGGGACTTTAGAAGAAGAGCAATGAGCGTAGTGTTGAACTCTTTCAGTAAGCACCCCTTCCGAAATATAAATCCATGCTTGATTGCCATCGATATTTCCTCCCCAACTAGCTCCTTATTAATTGCAAATGAAAGAAGAAGTTCGGGAAACCATCAAGCCCCACTCAAACTAGCTGCCCTGCCACCTTAGAATTATAAAGAAGCATTTCTTAAAAAAAAAAAAAAGAAAGAAGCCCGAATGCTCAAGCTCAATATCATATGGGTTGTGTTCTACCAACGAACAGCTAGGAGCCTAAAGAAAGCACTGAGAAAGATATAAGTGTTCCGTATAGGTTCGTATATATATACTGTGGCGCTATATGATCTTTAGCTATAGGTCTCGTGTGCTTGCTATAGAAAGTACATATACGAGTCACGAGTAAGAGGAAGCGGTAACGGTCGATGGATGTTCATATTTGAGTATTTACTGACGGAATGCCTCACATCAAGGTGACAGGATTCGAACCTATGGCCCTCTGTACCCAAAACAGATGCGTTGACCAGACTGCGCTACACCTCGTCTCACCACCCTGGAGCATATAGATCCACCCGATCAATGAACACTCAAACCGAACTCACCCATCCTTTTGAGCACAGGGACGCGAGAACCTAAGAAACAGCTTTTTTTTTTCGAAATCTGCCTCCAGCAAGACAGGGCGACGCAAAAAAGCCGTATAGTGCAGGAGCGCTCACATTTTTTGGCTTACTCTTGCACTTGAATTTGAAAATCCGGCTCGCTCCCGGCCTTTGGACCCTTGGCCCGCTTAGAAGTGGATTCAAACCACTGACACAAGGATTTTCAGTCCTTTAGCTACTAAAAACAAAACTGGTTTTATAAATGGAACATGTAAAAAGTCAGTTGATAATGATATCTTAGCTAAACAATGGGAAAGATGTAATGCAGTTGTTCTTAATTGGATACTTGGATGTGTGTCTCAAGAATTATATCTAGGACAAATATTTTCTAAGAATGTTGTTGTTGTTTGGCAAGATTTGAAAGATACTTATGACAAAATTGATGGTTCTGTGATCTTTAAGTTACATCATAAGATAAATTCTCTTACACAAAATGGAAATAGTCTTTCTGAATACTATCATAAGTTGACATCTTTGTGGAGACAGTTTGATGCTATTGTCATGCTACCTGCTTGTACTTGTGATGCTTCTAAAGAAATTAAAGATCATAAAGATTTAATGAGATTAATTCAGTTCTTAATGGGACTAGATGATGTTTATATGGGTGTTAGAAGTAATATATTGACTAGAGATCCATTACCCTCTGTTAAGACTGCTTATGCTATTATATCCAGAGAAGAATCTCATAGGGGAGGGATTTCTGATAAGTCAAAAGATGTTACTGCTTTTGTTGCTAAAAGTAATTTTTCAAAGAATAAAAAAGGATCAAATTCAAACTTTGATCATAAAAAGACTTTTGACAACAATTTTGAATCAAAAAGGACTTTTGATAATTCTTCAAGAACTTTTAGACCTCCAAATCCAAATTTGCAATGCACAAATTGTCATAGAATTGGTCATACTATAGAGAGATGCTTTCAACTTGGATATAAAAGACCTTCTGTGCAATCTGGTTCTAGATTTAGTAACAATAATGTTCATGTTGATCAAAATGCAACTTGTACTTCTAATTCTAATACTTCTTCTTCATCTCTATCTTTGTCTTCTGAACAAATCTCTCAACTTCTAAGTCTGTTAAAGGACCCAAAAACTTCTGGTGCAGTGTCTGCCCATATGGCAGGTATTTTTGGCAGAACTTTGTGGTTTAATTCTCATAGTCTTTTATTGAATGCAAGATTTCTAAAGTGGATAATAGATTCAGGTGCAAATCAACATATGTCTTCTTCAAATAAAAATTTTATGAACTTAGTTGATGTATCTGATCTAAATTTAACCATTGGTCATCCTAATGGTACTAATGTTGTTGTTACTCAAATTGGAAATTTGAGAATAAGTTCAAATATAGTTCTATTTGATGTGCTTGTTGTACCTGATTATAATGTAAACTTAATGTCTGTACACAAACTTGCAAGAGACCATAAATTGTTTATAGGGTTTAATGAAGATCAGTGTTTGATTCAGGACTTACATCAAAGGAAATTGATGGGGACTGGTAGTCAGAATGGGGGGTTATATTTTTTTGATGAACCTACTTCTACAAATATGGTTAGTTGTGATGCTATTACTGATCCTGCTCAATCTGCTTATTTGTGGCATCATAGGTTAGGCCATCCTGCTGCTCCTGTTCTTTCTGTTTTAAAAAATAAGTTAAAGTTGTCTGGTGTTAATATCTCTCCTTGTGATGTGTGTCATAAAGCTAAACAAACTAGAGAACCATTTTCTATTAGTGAACATAAAACTGTTGCATTAGGTGATATTATTCATTTAGATGTTTGGGGTCCTTATAAAATCACAAGTAAAGAAGGGTTTAAGTATTTATAACAGTGGTTGATGATTTTACAAGGGCTGTGTGGACTTATATGTTAAAGAATAAGTCTGATGTGTCTTATTATATAAAACAGTTTTGTGCTCTTTTAAAAAATCAATTTAGTACTTTTGTTAAGGTCTTTAGAAGTGATAATGGTTCTGAATTTGTAAATTCAAATTTGCAAACATATTTTTCTAATGAAGGTATTATACACCAAACAACTATAGCTTATACACCTCAACAAAATGGTATAGCTAAAAGGAAACATAGACACCTTCTTAATGTGGCTAGGTCTCTTATGTTTCAGGGGGGAATTCCTTTATATCTTTGGTCTGAATGTGTCTTAACTTCAACCTACTTGATTAATAGATTGCCTTCCTCTGTTTTACATGGAAAGTCTCCTTATGAGATGGTGTATGGCTTTGAACCAACTTTAACTCATTTAAGAACTTTTGGTTGTTTATGTTTTGCTACAATACTTAATAATAATGATAAATTTAGTTCAAGAACTGAAAAATGTATTTTAATTGGGTATGCTAATTCTAAAAAGGGTTATAAATTGTATAGTTTAGAGAATAAAAGTTTTTTGTATTCTAGAGATATAAAATTTTATGAAAATATTTTTCCATTTACTATGTCTTCAACTCAAAATACAGATATTTTTAAATATAATAATAAAATTAATCATCAAAAATTTTTTGATACACCATATTTTGAGGATATTTCCATACCCTATGATGAAGAGGAGGCTGCTGGTAATGGTGTAACAAATGATAACAGCCACCCTCATTCACTAGGCAGTACTTCTACACACTCACATGCTTCTGGCAGTTCTAGAACTACCAATCATGATAACAGTGGCAGTAGTAGCTCTACCAGTGAAAATGGTGAGGCTGCATTTGATTACCCACAAAATGATGATAATAATAATTCCGAGGGTGATGAAAATAACATTTTAAATGATAATTTGAGAAGGTCTACAAGAAGTAGAACCTTATCAACAAAGTTAAATGATTTTGTTTTGGAAGGGAAAGTAAAATATGGTTTGAATAAAGTTGTAAATTATTCTAGATTGAATTTTGTAATGAAATGTTTTACTTCTAATCTTAACAAAAGTTTTGAACCATCTTGTTATATGGAGGCTGCTTCTGATAGTAATTGAATAAATGCAATGAATCTTGAAATGGAGGCCTTAAATAGAAATGGAACATGGATTTTAACTGACTTACCTTCTGGTAGAGAAGCTATAGGTTGTAAATGGGTTTATAAGATCAAATATAAGTCAACAGGTGAGATTGAGAGATACAAAGCTAGGTTAGTTGCAAAAAGGTATAATCAAAGAATGGGAATAGATTTTGAGGAGACTTTTGCTCCTGTTGTAAAGATGGTAACAATTAGATGTTTATTAACCTTAGCTGTATCTAAAGGGTGGTGTATATTTCAACTTGACATTAACAATGCATTTTTGTATGGTGATCTTAAAGAAGAAGTTTATATGAAACTACCTCAAGGTTATTTTGATAAAAATGATAAGAGGGTGTGCAAGTTAGTTAAGTCTCTTTATGGCTTAAAGCAGGCACCAAGACAGTGGAATGATAAATTGTCTAAAGCACTCTTGGAATATGGTTTTATTCAGTCTAAGTCTGATTATTCTTTATTTACCTTAAATAAAGAAGATGTATTTGTGGCTTTGCTTGTTTATGTGGATGATATTGTATTAACAGGAAATCATATAACTGAAATTAACAAAGTTAAAGCCTTCTTTAGTTCAAAATTCAAAATTAAGGATCTTTGGGAAATTAAAATACTTTCTAGGAATAGATTTAATTGAAACTGAGAAAGGACTTTGTCTTTCACAAAGAAAATATTGTCTTGAATTGTTGAATGATTTTGGTTTACTTGGTTGCAAGCCTTGTAAAACTCCTCTTGAAATAACTATCACCATGCCTATAGATTCTAATAAATCAAAACCATTGGTGAACATCTCTGTTTATCAAAAGTTGATAGGTAAATTGATATATCTGTCCTTAACATGACCAGATATAAGTTATGCTATGTAGAGTTTAAGCCATGCATGCTCCTCTTCAAGATCATTTTAATATGGGACTAAGAGTTCTAAGATACCTTAAAGGATCTCCTGGTAAGGGTATTTGTATTAGTAGCAATGATAACCTTGATTTGAAAGCTTTTGTTGATTCAGATTGGGGAAGATGTCTTGGAACTAGAAGGTCTGTTACTGGATACATGCTTTGTTTAGGAAATAATCTTATTTCCTACAAGAGTAAGAAACAATCAACTGTTGCTAAGTCCTCTGCAGAAGCAGAATATAGGGCATTAGCAGCAGTTATTTGTGAGATTATTTGGGTTTTGAACTTATTAAATGATATGAGACTTAAAACTGCTTTGCCTATTAATGTTCATTGTGATAGTAAATCTGCTATTCAAATTGCACACAATCCAGTTTTCCATGAGAAAACAAAGCACTTTGAAATTGATTTGCATTTTGTAAGAGAAAAGATAAGTTCTGGAGTTGTAAAAGTTAATAAGATCCATTCTGATGATAATCCAGCAGATTTATTAACTAAAAGTCTAAGTTCAAAACTACATTTCTTTCATCTTGATAATTCCAGCTTATATGATGCATACCAAGTTTAACTTGAGGGGGGATGTTAAAAGCATACAAGTTAAACTTGTATATAAAAGTTTATATTAACTTAGTCTGTTTTTGTGCAGGAAATATTAAATGAGGGACTGAAGATAGAGCTTTATAAAGATGAAGGATCTAATCTGTGCAAAGGTGGACAGAAGGTTACAAGTGTTAATTGTGAAGAATATATAAATGAATTTAGGTGCAGAGAGAACATGATTCTTTCTCTCATTCTGCTGCTTACGATCAATATTATACATACACATATTCTGCTCTCTCATTCGATATTCATATATTGTCTGTATTGATTGTATATCACTTTGATATACAACTCTGTATTCTATTACTAATCATCATCTGGATGATTAGATTCTGTATCATCTTCAATTTGGTTGTAACAACTTTAATAATAAATTCTGAATAATAATAATTTTTCTAGTAATATTTGTTTGGTTATTGATCTTCTTTCAATGTGAAGCTAGAAACACATAAGATATTTAAAGTTGAAATGAACAGAATGTTGGAATAATTATGATTCGTATTGTAAATATAATGAAAATATGATAATAATAATACCTGATCCAGTGGACCTTGTAAGTTCAATAATGTTTGCCATTGATGTCGGGTTCCCAAAACGAGATGATTGTATTTAGATGGGATTGAGAATTTACGAGAGAAAAACACACACAAAGAAGGATGGAAGATTAGGGTTAAAATTCTTGTAAATGGCTCTCTATTTATAGAGAGACGCATTTACACTTTAGACCCTGGTGTTTAGTATGTGCGTTATAAGTCCCTGAAGTTTCAATCATCTAATGGGAAACCCTATAATATGTCTTTAAGAGTAAATACGCCCATCATATAATTACTAGACATAGGGATTTCAGTTATCGCCAATTATCATATCACGAATGATAAACGATCAGTGACAGTCATATTTAACGTGGTTCCAACATTCTCCCACTTGACCAAGCGATCATTTATCTATGAGTATTCAATAAGTCCGGCTGGGATAATACTCATTTTGTTTTAAACTGAAATCATAGTCAATAAGTACAGTCGTAGTAAAGAACATCAACTCAGGACCCCCACTAGTCAAACTATGACTCAAATTTAAAACTAATAAGCAATGATCAATTTACTAAGACAAAATTTTGTTACATAATGTCTATACACTGTTATGAACTCGAAGTGTAACTAACAGACAAACAAAACTTAAATAAAAAGGAAAAATTTTCATTAATAATAATGACCAATAAGTACAACATGCTATCATAATGGGTCTTTTAGTAAGCCTCATCTTCGACACGTGTCCTACGAAGAATTTAGGAGGAAGACCTTCGGTCATTGGATCCACTAGCATATTATGTGTACTTATGTACTCAATACAAAGAATATTCCCCTCACTCCGTTCGCGTACAAACAGAAACTTTGTATCGAGATACAGCTCAGTGCCAGTTGAATTGTTACTGTTCAAAAAAGTTACGGTAGCTGAGTTCTCACAGTAAAGCTTCAATGGTCTATAAATAAAGTTGACGATTTTCGAGTCCACTGACTAGGTTCGTTAACAACATCTCATGACATGAAATTATGAACGTCCAGACATCATGGTAAACGTTGCAATCAGTTTCTACTTATGACTCTGTCAAAAGATAGGTTTGCCAGCTAATCAAAAATATATGTATCCAGAAGTAGATTTCTTATTGGAATTATAACATCCCACTACTTCTAAGTTGTCACCTCTTCTATAAATTAATGTGTAGTCTTTGGTCCTTAGCAGATATCGTAGAACCTTTTAACTGCTATCCAATATGCTGATCCGAGATTAGATAGTTAACTCCCAAGCATACCGGTGATATAAGCGATATCTGAAAGAGTATAGACCTGAGCGTACATAATGCTCTTAACTACTTATGAGTAAGGTATCATCCTCATTTGCTCCTATTCAATGTTTGGACTTCGGAAACAATCACATACGTTTCCTTTAACTACTAGAGTTATAGTAGGTGTGTAATGTTGCATGTTATGTCGTTCTAAGATGTGTTCAATATAAGTCTTTTGAGAAAGACTCTGAACATCATTACGCCTATCTCGATGTATTTTGATACCTATGACATAAGAGGTATCACCGAGATCTTTCATGTCGACATTCTGCAAAAGTAAACGCTTCGACTCACGCAACATATTCAAGTTGTAACTTGCAAGTATAATATCATCCATGTGCAAAACAAGGATTGTAAATTTACTCCCACTGATCTTGAGATAGGTGCATTGATCCACTTGATTCTTTAGGAAGTCTTGTCCTCTTATGACTTCATTAAACTTAAGATACCAATTTAGTGATGTTTGCTTCAACCCGTATATGGACTTATTCAACTTGCAAACCATGTGCTATTTAACTTCTGGAATGAGTCCTTCAAGTTGTCGCATGTATTCTTATTGCAAGTTTCCATTCAGGAAAGTGGACTTGACATCCATCTAATGTAACTCTAAATGATAATGAGCTACAAGTGTCATGACGATCCTTAAGGAATATTTGTGAGAGACGGGACAAAAGGTCTTTTGATAATCGATTCCTTCCTTTTGAGTAAAGCCCTTCGCAACCAGTTTGGTCTTATAGCGTTTGACGTTTCCATTCGGGTCTAATTTTGGTTTTGAAGATCCATTTTCAACCTACAGGCTTAGATTCTTCAGTAAATTCAACCAAGTCTCAAACGTCATTATGCTTTATGGAATTAAGTTCTTAAATAATGACTTCATTCCACTAAGTGGCATAATCGCTAGTAATGGCTTCTTAGTAAGAGGTAGGATCAGTAAGCTTTCCAATGTCCTCAACTTCAGTTAAATAAGTTATATAATAATCAAAAGTTATGGCCTTTATATGACATAGATGATCTCCTGAGTTGATTTAGTAAGGAAGATTCTTTAGCATTAATAGTAAGATGCTTTAGCATTATTAATAAGATGCTTTATCATTAGTAGTATTCTGATTTGGAGAAAGTGGATCAGTGATTTTAGGAGCAGCGTTGGGTACAAGAGGAGTTATCGGAGGACTAATAATAACCGACAAATGGTTCCCCCCGCTTCTTGTACTTAATGCAAATCCAAGTTATGATTTGTCGTGCTCCCACTGATCTCTTAGTTCTCATGAAATGTAACATGCTATGTATCAATAATGCTAGTAGTGTAGAAAAGACAGTAAGACTAATAACCGATAAAGAAACAAGTAAGGAATTTAGGATCCAGTTTCTTTAAGTTAAGGTTATAGAGTTATGCTTTGGCAGTACAAATTCATACGTTTATATATTTTAGACTCGGTTTCCTTTCTGTCCAAGAATCTTAGGGACAGATTCTGATGGAACTCTTATTGAGTATATGAACAGCTGTGCGTAAGGCCTGAGTCCAAAAGAAAATAGGTAAGTTAGTGTTGACAAGTATACTTTTCACCTTGTCCATTAAGGTTCTATTTCTCCTTTTAGCAACATAAAATTTTGTTGAGGAGAACCAAACATGGTGTATTGGTTACTTATGTCTTGTTCCTTTCAAAAGTTATGGAAAGGATCAGAAGCTTAACCAATATCATTATGTCAACCATAACACTCACTTCCTTTATCTGATCTCACAACTTTTATTTTATGATCAAGTTAGTTTGAAAAACAAAGTTTTAAGATCAATAAAAGTCTCTAAGGGTTCAAATCAGATATAGGTGTATTTAACATGAATAATCGTTAATGAATGTAATAAGTGATGTATGTTCTTAGATGGATGCGGGATAGGGGCCACTAATTTTAGAGTGAATTATTTCCAACAAGTTGGAACTTCTGGTGGCTCCTTTCTTAATCCCTTAAGCCATTGAATACATGTTTCAAAATCACTAAAGTCGAGAATGTAATATTCCATCCTTTATGAATCGTATCATGCGAACTCGTGAAATGTGGCCAAGATGATTGTGCCACATTATGGAAGAATTCTCTAATTATTTAGGTGATTTTGTCTTTGTTTTAGTTATGTCATTAATATTAGGAGACAACAAAGACTGTGAGAAATTATGACCGAGAGTCATCTCACCATATACTAATTGGAACATGAATAGTGAATGAATCAAATATTACATTAAATAAGTTACCTTTTTTATCTAGCCATTTCTTGATATTAGGGCAATCTTTCTTAGTGTGTCCTTGGACACAACCACTACTAGAAAAAATGCCTTTAATGACACCGTTTGCGTGTCATAAAAGGAGTCAGATGACACGCTTTTTAGTGTCATAAATCGACCCGTCATAAATTTTTATGACACGCATTTCGCGTGTCATGAATTTATAACACGCTTTTATGACACCCTTTTACGACACACTTTTATGACACTAGTTTATGACACCTTTTTTTGCGTGTCATGGTTCAAATTTTAAAAAAAAAAAAAATTTTTTATAAAATTATTAATATCCACACATTAAATAACAATTAATCTCATAATACAAATAAATACACAAATAGCAAAAGAGCGAATTTCATATATATCAAAATAATATATTTCATACATCCACAAGTTATTTTAAATTTCTAAAATTAACCATAAAAGTTTACAACCGCTAAATTATATATAATTTAAAACCGGTAAATGAAGTTTGCCACATAATTTGACCATTCTTCACGAATTTCATCCAAATCACCAGCCGTGTTTTCAGAGGCGAGCTTGTATTCGGCTGTAATCTGTTGCAATTGAAGACATACAAAATAAAGTATTAATATACCAAAAGTACGGACTTACAAACTAAATTGCCACTCAATGAGAAGTTACCTCTGCACAAATCTTACTAACAACAGATAGTCTCGACGGGGTATAATCCACGCATAGTCTCAGCCCAAGAAAAATTGCATCGCTTCCTGCAATATGTGGTAATTTATTATGATCAGGTAAAAAAATACGGAAATATGTTATGGACAATAATGTATGTTGATCAGATTAGGAGCTTACAAGCAGCAAAAAAGCACATGCCCTTTCTATAGATACAAAAAGATACATCGTATAATATTCTTACTTGTTCTGAGAAATATCTTGTTAGTCACATAACAATACAACACATTTCTTCTAAGTACATCCAAACACAACCATCATCAAAACCAGAAACGATAAGCTACTGCAACATCTATATCACATACCTGAAAAATATTACCATCATCGTCGTCTTTTGAGCAAGAATGGTTGGTGATTCATACAATGGACGTAGCACCTCAGGTACATTACATGCCTATATTTAATGATACATACACAATAATTGAGAATATAAACATAAACGTAACTAATTAGCTATGAACATATCAAAATATAATATGATCTTGATACCTTTAAGTTCATATGATCAACAATGTGAATAATAGAGCCACCTCCTTCACATGGTCGAATAAGGTAACCACTAGGCAGCATTTCGGCTCGGACAAAGTTATGAATTGCTGGCATGCTCGGGCCATTTTGGGTGTTGCTTAGTGATCTTTCGCAAACCTACGTATCATATGCCACCATATAACTCAACGTTAACGAAATTAACAGACTAAAAATCAAGAATAAAATAGGGGGATAGATTACAATAGTTATATACCACCAGAAATCACGAGCAGAAGTATATCGCAGAAGTATATCGCAGCAGCCAAAAATCACGAGCAGTGGCCAAAGTTGTTGGAGCATAAAGCTAAACCATTGAAGAGATACAGAAATTAGAATTAGTGAAAAACGTGTTAACAGATGACTACCATTACAAGTATATCAAACTTGCATGTACAAAAGTTCGATGGTTCCACCATTAGCAGTTGGTAACAAGTTGACCACATTAACAGCTCGGCATTCACTATACCATGAGGGGTGATCCTTGAGGATCTCAACAACCTAGCACAAAAGATTAGAATTTTCCAAATTTCTCTCAGTGTTCATGATTTTCAACTTTTCAGTTTATCAACAATGTAAGTTGGATTCACTCACCCTTGTAGGCTCCAGACTGACCAGGTCGCAGGCTCTTGCCGCCACACCGATGCAACCATGAGAAATAGCAACGATTCCAATGGAATCCAGACCAGGCTACCACAAACAGGAAATGAAAATAAATCGACAGTTCAGATAACCAACAAAGTATAAAATCTAGAATCAATGAAAACTGAAGTAATAATCATTGGAATAGCTATATATACCTTCATTCCAGACATTTGGACCCACTCAACAGCAGTTCCAGTAGCCTTCGATAGAAACTCTGTTAAAGTTTCTTCAGCAATGGACAAAAGTCTTGAAAGCAGAACATTTTACACAAATTTAAGATTTAATAACTAACCCCATTTTATTAAAATAAACATATAAATGAACTGATTGCAAGACTAACCCAGCAGGACTAGTTTCTTCGATATAAATGACTCGTCACCACCGACTCGCAACCCGTATCTTTTGAAGCCAGTGTTGTCTGCAGTGCCCAAAACAGATCTTTTACATATTAGTTTTTCATGAAATATAAGATAAGTGAAATGTAGATAATCTGAATTAACAGTGCTCACATTCTAAGTATGCTGGCAAATATACCCATTTTCATACACCAAATGTGACACTTGCTTCTGCAATCGGTCATTTTCTTCCATAAGGAGTTTGTTTATCGCTGGTTCAAACCTTAAAGGCGTGAAGCCTCCCTCCTCTGTTTTTCTCTACATCTATACATTAAAACAAGAGCAAATCTTCACAAAATAGTAAAACATTTAAAACTTAAAAGGCTATGAAATTGAAGAAATTATAAAGACTTCTACACTCATTTAACCATCTTTACAACAAATTAAGAATGCCAAACTTAACAAACTATCAATATGTAGGTTAAGAATGAAGATTTGCACACCCATTTGCAAAACATCAACTTCAAAACATTCAAAGCTAACACCTATTTCGTCAACTGTTCGAAAAAGCCATGGGAGTATCCCTAATATAATCGAACGTCAACTGTTCTGTTATCTGTAACGGCTCCTCTACAACCTATTTCGTCACCATTCCACTAACAAGAAAAGCCGGAATCGGTAAAACAACAAAAAAAACACCGCAGTAAAACAACCACATTCCCAGATCTATGAACAAACAAACAAACAATAATGAAACCCTAGTTATTTTCCAAGCAGCCTCATGATTTCTATCATACATCATACACATTCCCAGATCTATAAACAAACAAACAAACTCAGATCTAATCACATATTTCAAAAACTCATCGCACTGAATTTTTACTAATTAATGGGAAATAAATATAATAATGAAACCCTAGTTATTTTCAATTAATTGTATATATATGTATGTATCTATATACGAACCGTCATCGAGGGGAATGATTTCTTTGATGATTTCTTCTGCTGCCTATAATCAAAATATTGAAACCCTAAGAATCAATGAAATATTGTTGAATTTGTAAAGAAAGGAATAATCGTTACCATTAATTTGTGATTATTGAATTGATTGATTGATTGATCGATTTTGGGGCTTCCATTGAAAAATTATAGGGTTTTGGGGTTCTGGATCTGATTGACAAAAAAAATATAGGCTGCGATCTGATTGAAAAAAAAATTATAAGCATTTTATACGGGGAGCAAAATTATAAGACTACACTTGAGGATGACACGCAAATACTCCACGTTACACTACATTTTTTTATAACACCGGAAATTCTGTGTCATAACCTTTCAAATTTTACAAGTTATGACAGTTTTTTATGACACCAAAAATTGCGTGTCATTGTAGATGCGTGTGTTATAATTTTGGTGTCATTAAAGGCTATTTTTCTAGTAGTGAACAGAATTTGCAATTAGGATTGCTCGTCAAAGACTTAAGGCTAGAGGCAGCAGCACCATGATTATCCTTTTTGAACTTTAGTTGCAGTCTTATTACTATTATATCTTTTCTCTTAATGGAATTAGCAATGGTAGTAAGGTGAACAACTTTAGGTTGGCCCAACTTAAGACAACAATTTTTTTTTTTTGCACACACGTTGCTATTTAGTTCACTCATCGACCATTTATCCTTCATTGTATTATATCTAATTTTGAAGGTGTCGGAATGAGCAAGCAATGAGGTCATCATAAAATGCATAAGAAAATTGTCAGAGACTTCCATTTTAGGACTCTTAAACTTATGAGTCATGTCAGTCATTATGTGTTCACAAATACTGCTATTTCCCTTGTTCTTAAGCTAGCATACGCTTTATACATTCCCTCAGATACTATGATTGATGAAATTATTGACCATCATTAGTGACAAGTGATTCGCCATTTCCCACTTTCTTATATTTCGCTTTCTGAGCTGCGGAAAAGTTAGCAGTAATAGCAGTGGGTTCATTATGGCGAATGACATAGTCAAGGTCTAGCATCTCCAAAGTTAGAGGTAATTAATCCTTACAAAACAAAGTTTTCATCAATAAGTGGCTTAATGCCTAAGTTAGATACTACAGTGGAAATAAGGAGGATAAAAATTTAGGATACAAGTAATAGAAGATTATTAAAGTAATGCCTAAAACTAAGGGCAATAAGATTAGTGACATAATTAGCTATCTAAAAGCAGACTAAGCAATATCTATAAAAGTAATGGAACTAAAGTAATGCCTAAAATAAGTAGGCCTAATAGTAATGTTCCTCATAAGATATCTAAGGCAGACTAAGTAATGTCTCTAAACATAATGGAACTAAAGTAATACCGAAAATACATAAGAGGCTAAAGTAATGTTCCTTGGAATAATGAGACTATGACCATTATTATAGTGATAAAGCTAGTGATAGGTAAGCTTATTATAAACACCAAAACAATAAGCTAAAGTAAGGCTCTACTTAGATGTTACATCACCTTTGGGCAGAAATAACTAATATCTAAGTATAAATGAGCATTAAGGTCATGCAACACAACGCTTATCTTTTGACCTTTGGGCACAAAATTAAGAATCGTGTATATTCTGCATGCGCAAACGGTCCTTTTGGCACACAAAGCATATTAAATCACATTTGGGCAGAATTAATATACTTAGTGTTCATTATGCAAAAGGAAAAGAACGCAACATGAGAATCACATTTGACTTTTGGGCACAAATGATGAGACCATGTACATTAGTGCGAAGCCCCTAAGTTACGGAGTTCGGGGTAACACCCTTAAAAGCGGGGTCCAAGGGGCGGCAGCCTGTGGCGACTTAATCAAATTTCATTATTGAATTATTTATTTATTTATTTATTTATGGCAAAAAATGTCATAGAAAGAAATTATTTTCGAAATTTGAGTGACAAATTTTGCCATAAAACTTTTAGGTGATATTGTATTTGACAATTAAGGAGAACTCAACAAGTAATGGTCGATTTTGATAAGTTAAAGTCAAACTAGACAAGATTAGGTCTAACTTGACTTTGAAACATTAAGGTTGAACTCGATAAGATGTTAGGTCGAATTCGACATTAGTTTAGGTCGAACTCAACTTAGAAAAAATTATGTTGAACTCGATAGATAAGTTGACCTCTATAATCTTTAGGTCAAACTCAACCTTTGGATAAGAAGTATGGTTGAGATCGACATGTAATAAAGAAAAATGTCATGGTTTATTTGACATTTATATATATAACATTCACATAAGTGGTCAAGTAATTTAGTTCAACATGTTTTACATAACGATATTACATGTAATGAAGTAATGTCTAATTTAATAAAGACTAAATCAAATTCAACTTGAAATAATGTCGAATTCAATAAAGACTAAATCAAAAAACGACTTGAAATAAGGTCGAATTCAATAAAGACTAAATCAAAAAACGACTTGAAATAAGGTTGAATTCAATAAAGACTAAATCAAAAAACGACTTGAAATAAGGTCGAATTCAATAAAGACTAAATCAAAATCGACTTAAAATAACGTCGAATTCAATAAAGCCTAAATCAAAAACTAACTTATTCCATCGAATCGAATTCAATAAAGTCTAAATAAAAAACTAACTTATTTCATCGAATTCAATAAAGTCTAAATTAAAATCTAACTTAAAATAATGTCGAGTTTAATAACTAAGAGAATAAGTTTGAACGGCCGAAGAATATATGCTACCAAAATGATCAATATATTATTAATGAAGATCACACAAGACATTAGCAATTAAATTATTTAAATAAGGCAGCCGAACTTGACTTAAGGTCACAAACAAACAGCAATTGTATATTTTCATTATTTATGTGACCAATCACAAACAAAAAAAAAACAATTGTTATGATTTGTGGCGGTTGTCATACAAATCGGCGGTTGTCACTCAAAAGTGGTCAAACCAATTGTGTAATTTTGCGGCGGCTTCAGAGAAAAAACGAAACATTCTGACGATCCAGAAGATTTACGTTTTAAAATCATATTTTCGTGACAATATTCCAAATAATTAACGGAACAAATAAGATCCAATACGAATCAATGGATCGATTAAGAACCATTTGGCTCATGATACCACATATTGGAATAATTATGATTTGTATTGTAAATATAAGGAAAATATGATAATAATAATAATAACTGATCCAGTGGACCTTGTAAGAACAATAATGTTTGCCATTGATGTCGGGTTTCCAAAACGAGATGATTGTATTTAGATGGGATTGAGAATTTACGAGAGAAAAACACACACAAAGAAGGATGGAAGATTAGGGTTAAAATTCTTGTAAATGGCTCTCTATTTATAGAGAGAGCATTTACACTTTAGACCCTGGTGTTTAGTATGTGTGTTATAAGTCCCTGTAGTTTTAATCATCTAATGGGAAACCCTATAATATGTCTTTAAGAGTAAATACGCCCATCGTATAATTACTAGACATAGAGATCAATTATCATATCACGAATGATAAACGATCAGTGACGATCATATTTAACGTGGTTCCAACACAGAATGTATATCCAAATGGCAATAAGTTTGTACATATGCTGATTTGAAAATATAGAGGTAGGCATTGCCAACAAATATGATGTAATGCTGGCTATTAAACTTTTACTTCAAATGGGTTTTCTTGGGTTGAACCTTTTAAAGTTTGAAACTGGTAGAGCCTGTCAATTTTGCTGAAAGACCTATGAAGTATCAGTTGAATATAATAGAAATAATATAGATAAGTTATTCATAGTTTGATTAATGGTAAGATAATAAAGAAGTGTTGGTGGTTCACCCCAGCTCATTTCTCAAACTGATAAAGCTACCCGTAAGTTTACCCGTTTTCCAGCTCTATTATGATTGTTTGGCTAAAATTTGATATAGTCTTTTTATTGCTTTTAATATTAAGGTTTAGAGATGCCACTTTCATTTATACATGTTTTAGTGTACCAAATTAAACGTAAGCCTTGCAAGTTTTTCATTTGGATTTAATATATACTAATGTGGCTTTGTTTGTAGGTTAAATTCCGCCCATCTTGCCTGTGATCGATCTACCAACACCAAGGACATTGTAATGTGATGCACTGATGCCTGCCTATGGTCGATCTACCTATAAATGTAGGAAGTGAAAAAATGATGATTTTTAATAGAAAAGGAACCAGGCTATAGAAACACTCATAGAAATGAAGCTTCAATGTCTCTGTACTCATTATCCTTGTGTAAATGACCATCTCATTATTTCTGTATTATAATATCATTGCAAATTAATGAAAGTGTGAGTTTTGTTATAGTATTAGTGTTACAGGTTGTGTTGATGGCATGGGGCATGGGCTATGAAAATCGATAAAAATATCATCACACTTAAAAGTGTGTATTAAATCAATTTTGTTCATACTTAAAAGTGTTCACACTCTCAAGTGTGAAGTATTATGACAAATATGTTCATACTTAAAAGTATGAAGGACTTATTGTAAGATGATCACAATTTAATGTGTGAAGAATTATGGCAATATATTTTAACTTTTAAATGTAAAAAATTATACCAATATGTTTATACTTTCAACTTTTCAAGTATGTGGACTTGATATCATCTTGTAATACCTATTTTTTTTCACACTTAATCCAAATCCAAATATAAACTATTTTTTACATACTTTAAATGTGTATACATGGCTCAAAAGAATGTGAATAATTAACTATTTTGTTATAGCGTACAAACCCGGCCAACCAAATCTCGGGGACGTGGTACAGAGATACAATGTTAATAGACATACTCTTCATGAAATAGCACCAAGTTTGCAAGTACTGATATAATTGGATTGTCTTCCCAGTGGAGTTATTGATACATGGATTGTTGTATGAATCTAAGGATTACAGTTAATATATTGATGGCATGCATGCAATTGTCAAACAAGTCTTACAAACTACTCGTATCAAACTGTATTGTAGGTTATTTTGTCGGTTAGAATCCTCCTTTGTCAATAATAATTGTGATTTAACTGATTATAAGAACTCAATCATTATTTCGAATATTAGATTGTAAACATTCAACCCGTGTATCAAAAGTGCTGAATCTAGTATAATAATATTACACATATCAAAAATTTATCAGGAGCATCAAACTGTGGTCCCAATTAATGGAGAGAAAATTCCCCAAAAAAGGTAAATTCCACAATTTTAAAAATTCACTTGAATTTGTTGACAAACTCGAAATTGTGATAAGATACGTGAATCAGGCAATCAAGATTTTTACAATTACAAAAATATTGGGAAATACTGTTTTGTCAACAGACATATGTGAAACGGTGTGTTGGTTATACTTTTTAGGCACTTATATTCGTATAGTATTTATAGGGTCAAAATATGTAAACATTATTCTACGCCATTTTATGTACGTACTATTATTACCTACCAACCAACTAGCTAATCATCCCGGGCACTAACTAAAATTTTAAAATAAATAAAAGTAAAAATAAGTATTCGTATTTGTAATTAATATATTATAACTTGGTTTGGAGATAATAAATTGGCTAACATAATTTATATGTATGAGTATTAATTGCATTAGCAAAACATTAAAAAAAATTACAATCAAAAAGTAGGAACTAAAAATAAGTATTTAGTGAGCTATTTATCTTTAAAGATATTATAATATTAAATATGACATATGATATCATAAATAAAATAAAACCTTTTTGATGAAAAATGTAGACATGCCACATAATATTTTTTCTAAAAATAGTTTTCGAAGACAATTCTTCTTTATTAAATTAAAATTATAAAATATATTAAAAATATATATAATGTTTGTTATTAAAACATTATAACTTGTTATAAATCTAGTAATAAAACTAACACATTAATTATATAGTTAATAAATCAACTAACACAATAAAAAATTTTAAAATAGAAATGACTACCGCATTAAATAAATAAATAAAAAAAGACATTTTGTTTGTAATATTATATAAGAGAGATGTTTTTTCCTTTAAGTAAATGAGTAATGCTTTTATTAAACATGTAAATGGTTATTTCTATTTTATTTATATATATGACATCATAATTAAATAAATAAAAATTTAAGGTGAAATATAGATTTGCCACATCAAAAATTTTCTAAAAATACTTATAAGAAACAATCTTGTTTTATTATATATAGAGATATACTAAAATAGGATTGTTGTCTTTTTAAAACGACATGTGGCACATCCTTTAGTCGACATGTGTCCTATTAAAACTATAAGTTACATTTCTTAATTATTAATTAAGTTATTGTATTCCTTAAATACCTCTAAATATTTAAATAAAAATTTATTATTCTTCATAATAAATCCTTTTTGATGTATATATATATATATATAACCCTTCCGATGTGAAATTTTCTTGGTTCTCATTAAAAAAGATTTTTTATAAATAAAATAAAATATAAATATAAACAATTATGAGTCAACCGTGCAACACGCACGGGTATTAGTACTAGTATATATATATACTAGGTATTTTACCCCGCGCGATGCGCGACTAGCTAAAATATTATTTTATACATTAGTAAATAGCTATTCTATAGGTTTATTATGTAAAAATTGATTATGTTATAGTTCATGGTTAATTTATGTATCACTTTGGTCACTCTTTGTTTTTTCGGACATGTCGATAGCACAGTCACTTAACCTACTATAGTGATTACACATCCCTTATAAGAACATTTAACCTAAGGTATTTTGATATCATCAACAACACCATTTGTGTAGCCATAAATCGCGTAAAAACGTATTTACCTTATAGATTAACACTACAACAAATCAAACGTAAATCGATAATGTAACATATTATCTATTCATCAAACGTAATAATATGTGCAAAGTAAAAAACGAAACATGACAAAAATTTAGTCATATAAAATACAAATAAATTTAGTCATACGAAATACACATAAATACAATACGAATAAGTAAAAAAAACCCAATAAGATAAATAAGAAAAAATCATTATAGTTTTTGTTTTTTATTATATAATAGACTTTGTTTTGTGATTAGAATAACAACCAACTTTAGTTAAAGTTTCGGTAAAAAAAAAAGAAACAACAAAATTGATTGGTCATATATAACTTAATAATATATTCAAATAACTTCTAAAATTTGATATAGTCTTTAAAGTTGTATATATTTTAATAAATAATATTATTTTTGTCAAATATGTGTGCCAATTTAGTAGATGCATGGACGTTATTTTATTTTTTTAATATGAGTTTTGATATTATTTTTTTATCTTATGTATATAATTATGATTAATATATTATATTATATTTAATAAAATAAAATAGATTATTTTGAGAATAAATAAAGGTTATAAAATAAATATATTGTAAAAAATGTATGGAGATGCCATGTAGGATAAAATCCTATGTGGCAATATTTAAAATTAGCTTTAGATTGAAAGAAGGCTTTAAAAGACTAGGGTTCTTATTGTTTTAATATATATATAGATAGGGAGTTCATCTAATAAGAACATGTTTATAATAAAAACCATGTAAAAACCATACCTAATCAACCACATCACCCACCAAAAAGGATAAATTTAACAAATTGTTTTTGCCCATAAAACAGTTAATTATTCGGTTTCCACTTTTGAGTTTCCATTACTTGTATTAAATTATTTATTTTAATTCCCTTTTCAGCAAAATTTATCACACAACCGTTCTTTATTGTTTTGCTGTAACCATATACTAATACATTTTTATGCATCCATGTAATGTTGCTTTTATGCATCCATGTCATGTAAAATTTGTATGCATCCAAATCATATTCATGCATCCAAAATCTCGTTAATTAATTTTTATGTCACCAACTCACTATTTATGTATCACAGATATATTAGTATTTAAGCATCCAATTTAATGCATCCAAAGTCATGTTAATTTTATGCATCCAAAGTCATTTTGATTAAATTTTATGCATCCATGTCAAGTTAATGTTTAATTATCATCCTAATTTAATATTGTAATTCTAGCATCATAATTGAATAATCACCACGATCAAAGTGATGATAATGAATTTGAATTTAAGTGGATGCAAACTTTTTGAACGGTTACATGCACATACATACAAACATAGCATTCATTTTTTATTAGATTAATTAATGGCTTCTCACACGTAATAACCAATCAGTTGATAACTTCTTTTTTTTTCTTTTTTAACTCCCGCAACGTGTATCCATTTTTTCTACTAAATTTTCATTGCCTTTATTTAATTACCCTTTAATCCTTTAACATACATGTAAAAAACCATCTTTACCACTACTTGAATGAATAATTTCAAATATGCCATTAATCATTCTGGCCTTTATTTTTTTCATCCAAAGATCATAATTTGTTTTCACTGTTCTCATTTTCAACCTGTTCTCACTTAAATATATATATATATATATATATGGGAGTCATCCAATAAGAACAGACAAATAATAAGAACCAATAGGACACTTACAAATCATCAACCATCAAAAAAGATAATTTAGACAATTTACAAATACATTTTATCAAGCAGTTATTAATTCACTAAATTAACCGACTATTCAAATTTAACTTATATTCGAACGAATGCATATATTCACATGTATATTTTACCAAATCAAAAATTACACTCTTTTCTTTCTTTTTTGATTTCACGTTTTTTACAAATAATTTATATATATAAATGGATACTTCATGGGAATCAAAATCTAATGATCCGCCCACTAATGTCATGCAATTTTTGGAAGAAGTTACCATTCGATTTTAGTTTTCTTAATAGTAGGTGTAGTAAGGGTTCGATTTGCATGAATTCGAATACATTCGATTCGTCCTCTGTGATTTTGAATGCATATATACGTTCCTTGGATGCACAAAACTTCTTAAACAAATGGATGCATAACTCTTATATAATTAGGATGCATAACTTGATCCGTAGATCTTCTTACAGAATTAATACACAACTCGATATGAAATAGGATGCAAAATTTTCCTTAATTGTGGATGCATAACTCTAAAAAGGATGCATAAGTCATATTAAAAGAATAATGGATGCATGGATGCATAATGTTAAATTTCAATACTTGATTTCTTGTATAATAAGTTCTTCATGGGGTTGACCTCTTTTTAATTCTCAAAAGTAGGATGCATGTTTTTTCCCTATACGAATAGTTTTCTATCAGACATTCTTATGTAAAAGTTTGATGCAATTTCTTACGTATCTTCAATCGCTTTTCTATTTTATTTTATATAAATATTCATCCAATTTGTAGTTTACAATAAAACTATGAACGTGATGTAACTACTTTTACTAATTGGAAACCGCCATGAACATGGTGTAATCTGGCATAAATATTTTCGATTTTTGTTTTTATTTTTCCTTATTTTCAATTACTTTTATGTCTTTTAAAATAGATGTAAAAAGACATATTCAACATTAATTTCAATAAATATTTTAAAAATACCCTCAATCATCTTAGCACTTGATTATTTTCATCCAATGGCCAGAAACTATTCTCACTATTCTCATTTTCAACATGTTCTCACTGAAAAGCTACCCTATATATATATATATATATAGGGTAACACTCCAGTGAGAACAGTCTTAAAATAAGAACGGTGAGAACACTTAAAAAACATCATTTTGATGCATTAAAAGTCTATAAAACTACCCTATATATATAAGAACATTTTCAACATGTTCTCACTGAAAAGCTACCTATATATATATATATATATATATATATATAGGGTAACACTCTAGTGAGAACAGTCTTAAAATAAGAACGGTGAGAACACTTAAAAAACATCATTTTGATGCATTAAAAGTCCATAAAACTAACATAGTGCTTAACTAATTATCATCATTTAAGTGTATAACAACACATTGACCTGTCAAAATCAAGAAAATCATGTTTTTTGTTTTGTGCATCCATCTTGGATGCATGTTCTTCAAAATAATGCATCCACCAAAAAACGTGATTTTTTTTATTTTAACAGATCAATGTGTTGTTAAACACTTAAATAATGATAATTAATTAAGCACTATGTTAGTTTAATGGACTTTTAATGCATCAAAATGTAGTTTTTAAGTGTTTTCATTTGTTCTCATTTTAATTCCATTCTCATTTGAAAGCCACCCTATATATATATATATATATATATATATAGGGGTTGGGTATTGTAAAACAAGTATTAATGTAAAACAAATAAGACAAGATCTTGACCCTTGGATCATGGTTAAATTGATGCACGAAAATTCACGAAACAAATGATACACAATGATTTTAATGATGCACGATGATTTTCAATGAAGAGAAACATATTGTTTTATTTATTTTACTTTAATACTTGTTTTATTTTATCTAAAACCTATATATATATATATATATATATATATTAGTTCACTCTCCGAACGTTATTGTACTTTCAAATGGTTCATCCCAATTACAAGAGGAATTGAAGACCGGAATGGATCACAAAGACTTATGGGATTTTCATGCAGGAAAACCAAACTGCAATTTGCAACAATAATATCACATTCATATACATTTAACAAAATAGTACTCAAGCCAAAGGAAAGGAATTACTATCTAAAACTTACATTTATCGAGGATTGGTTGTTGGAGTCTTACAAAACACAAGCTTTTCCTGGATAGAGGCCAAAGAAAACCTTTAAGCATCTCATAGGTATAAAGTTTAACAAATTACTTTACACAAGTAATTTAAGCATTGTATAGTACAAAAGAGAATGATAGAAGTACCTGTTAACAAGTATGGAATATGGAGTACCTGTTATATTTGTAGAAGACATATCTGAATTTAAAAAACAATAGAAAGATGATCGTTGGATGGTGGCAAGAGTGAATTGTATGACGGAAAGAGAATGTAAAAGGAAATGGGTGTTAAAGAAGACCAATTATTGATTCAAATTCTTAATAACCTGCAGACCTAAATAAATTATAGAGCCTGACCTAAATAACCAATGATTTATCATCTTGGAACATACAAACACTGTATAGTATATATAGACTTATTAAATATAAAAGTAATAGTATAAAATCACGAGGTTAAATAATTGGTCTGGATATTGTTTTTAGCCGATTCACAGGCTAAACTCTTAGTAAACTTAACTCATAGCACCTGTGGATATTAAAAGGTATCACGAAACCTGTATTCCTGGCACATTATATTTTAAATAGACCATACCTTTGCTTGCATTGCAATAGATGCAACACAAACATGAAACAGACCTGCAACAGAGGAAGTGAAAACAAAGTTTACAACTCCAGAAGCCTTTAAAAGAGGATGCATGTGCAACTTGAAACATATGGTAAGAAGATTCTAATGAGATTTAATTAATAACATTTAGCATAAACACATCATACAAGTGTTTCAAACACCAGCGAATTCTCAATAACTTAAAATCTTACCTGCCACTCGGAAATGACAACAACCAATGCAGTTTTCAGCAATATCAGACCCACATATGCTTCAAAAGCTTACAAAGGGAAGGCAGGGTAGAGGGTTAACATTGCTGCTTACTAGGCATAAACTTGTCGATCGACTTTTAATTTGTCAGAAGCCAGTTCTATCCCACCAATATCATGCCAAATACGGGTCCTAAATCCTGCACCCAAAGCCAATTAATAACCTCCATCACCTCCATGTAGCTCTCTTTTGAATAACATTGACCAAAGAACCACTTTCCAGTGAAAAACCTCCATCACAATTTGGCAAGCTTTGTCCCATCATTAGTAACTTAATTAACCGCTGATAATACAGCTAAAATCAAACATATACAATGAAATAAATCATATGATTGGTATACTTTTGGGTCAAAGTATGCACTCAAGGAATACAAAAATGAAATCAACAATTTACTTGTTTTAGCGAACACAAAAAACTCTGGACTCTTTTAAGAATACAAAAACGTTTTACTTCACCCACGTAGCAGAACTGTTTTACAGACCTCAAAAGAGAAGGTAGTACTTGGATCTCTCTATCAAATTGCCTTTCTGTACAAAACTCTACACAGTTCGGTTTAACTCTTTGAACTCGCATATATCATTTAAAACTAATTTGGGTGTAGATAAAAAAGCTCAAATAGGATTTTGATTACACATTGTAACAGAATATAAGAGAGCTAATTGCAAATACAATAAAAGCCAAGAAAGACATCACGATAGATGCAGAAGTCATTTTTGTAAACTCGTCGCTTCCCCGATTTTATACCCAATCATTGATTCTTATGACTGCTGAAGATGATGATGAAATCAAAGTTAAGCCATTATATGTAACAAATTTTGGTAAAAGAGCCGCCAAATTTGCACATGAGAAAAATATACTCAAAAGAAGATGAAGAATGTGATTAGCGAAAGATGACTACAATTTCAGTTATGCTTCATGAAAAGATTATACCTCATGTTTATAACTAGGGGGCAATCACTTGGCAGCCAAACAATATTCTTCGATGCACATTTGTAGAGCTTTAATAGCTTGTTCTTTGGTTTTCCCCGTTGTAATCCTTGTATCTAATTTCAATCATGTCTGATAGCTACATAGCTTCCATCACCCATGAGAGTGGATTCCACATAAACCCTACAAGTTTCAACAATTTGCTCTCCTGAAATATAAACATTCCAAATATCAAAATAAAACAAAAAACATTATACCAAAATCACAAAATTGGATTAAAATAAGTCAAAAACTGTGTAGAATACCTTATTTTCATCAAGCTTTTTTATAGCCAAAACTGGTTAATCTTTCTTGAGCAGCAAAAGTGGTGAAACTATCTTCAATGGGGATACTTTCCAACCAAAATAAGCAAATAAGAACATAAATAAAATTAAGCAAAAAAAGGAAATACATATATAATGATAAAAAACAGATCAAGTTACCAAACTCAGTCTCTCTTAACACAGCTTCAAGAGCTTCAGCTTGTTCTTCCTCTGCAAAATGACCATCTTGTCCTGTGATTTTGCACATTTAAATAACTATGTATTTAATGCTCTTGAAGATCTTCTCAACATATTCTTCCCAGAATCACTTCTAATTCTAGGTACTCCATATTAGAGAATATACTAGATAAACTTACAACAACAACAACAACAACAACAACAAACAACAACAACAACAACATCATCAATAATAATCATGATGATTATATGAAAAGGAGAAAGTTTGATCGAGGTTACAAAAAGTGTTCTGATATGAATTGAAGTATGAAGAATCTGCAGCTTTCATGGGAAGAGTCATCTGAACAATTACAACTACAATCACAAAATGAAATCATTGGTTGCTCAGCAGCTTGGGATATTGCACATATTTGATTCTTCTTGGCTTCATACGTCATTATCTTTCTCTTTCATCGATCTCTTTCATCTTTCGGATATTCAGATAATCCGGTATCGACGTTCAAAATTTCTGATACATATCAGGGATCACCCTCACGCTTACGCTTACGCTTACATACCACTTTAAATTGGTCAATCTCCTAAAGAAAGCAATTCAAGTCATCGATAATCAAAACTAAGATGTGTTCAAGCATAGATAAGCGAAGCTAAAATCATTTAGTCGAAGGTTAATATAGAAAGAAATCATAAAATCTAACCAATAAATAATACATGAGCAATGACCCATTTTTAAGACCGGGAAGATTATGATCAAACTGATAACAATAGCTATAATTGTTTGATTGCTTAGTACAGAGAAAAATAGATATATAACATCTATGAATGAATATTAAGCTGTTCTCCTCTTTCCTTATTCCTTTCAAATTTCATTTATTGAGATATTTTCAGTCAACATGTTTGCACTTACATCTCCACTCATGTGTCCCTATGGTGTGTATGAATTCAACGTATCCGATGATCACCACAAACTACTATTTTTCCCTACCACAACTATACATACCCAAGCACGCGGTTTTTAGCTAACAAATCAAAAAATGCCAACTTAAGCACAACATTTTCAATTGAAAAACAAGAAGAAAGAACGCTTCTTTGTAATAGCCGCAAGCACAAAAAAAAGGAAGATCTATCATACACAATAAGGAAAGGAAAATCACAAGATACTACATGGTTCAACAAAATCATTTAGAGAAATATCAAGGATTTAATATTCTTAACAAAGTACAACTGTAATCTTCACATGAAAAAATGTGCATAACTGTTGGGTCAATCGGTTCGTTTATGGACCACGGCTCATCGGTTCGGACCAGTGGGTCAGAAGTTTGAACTGTTCAGATGATGTGATGGTTATGGATGGTCTTTGGATGACATGAAAAGTAGGAACTGCATGATTTAAATACTAAAGATTTTAGTAGTGGTTTGACTGACTTTGGAAACCTTTAAACAATAGCTATTTATAGCCCCTTTGTGTTATTAAATATGGCAACCTTTTTTGATATATAATAGAGTTGCATCACCTTTCTATGGCCTCTGCAGTTTATCTTTAAGTGTGTGTGAAAGGGGCCTCGACCAAATTCACAAAATCTTGATAGTTCATACTGAACTTCAATTCAATTAAGGTAGCGGACTTACCCTTTTAATGTCATCGAGACCACCACTTACGAGTACAAACTCCTTGTTAGCTTCTTCCACACAAACTTTGCATCTGCATTTAAAAACATCATAGTCATTGATTATTTATACCGTGCATTCAAGATATTGTGTTCAACAAATCAAAATATTGTAGCCATCAAAGGCTAGTTGCTTACCTTTGTTCGCATTTGTCATCGCAAAAATTCTTGAAGACAGTACACATACTCTCTAACCGTCTTGCACCTATGCTTATCGCATTAACCTTGAGGCATTCCAAATGGCGCCTTAAACTCTCATAATCCTTACGTTCCCTTCACAAACACTAATATTAGACAGATTACATATTACAAGGGCAAGGACGAGAGAGAGAGAGAGAGCTCACACAGCAGTTCGTAAATCTGTAAGGACCTGAGAAGTATCCGATTGAAATTTCGACACAGCCTTAACAAAAGCAGCATCGGTTTGTTCTTTAAGTGGTGTATAGTAATCAATGAGTCCCTTTTAACAACAAAAACAACAAACAAATTACACAAGATATAAAAGAACATGAAAATCTCTTGTGAGAGTTCTCTCACACTAGATTTTACGGTTTCCCTCTTTGGCTTGGCTTTGCCTTGCTGGTAAAGCCCTAGGTCGGAGGTCCTTATAGGAGTCTCTCTACCCAAAGGTAGAGTTAAGGTTGTCTACATCATACCTCCCCATTACCACGATTTTGCCGGGATTAGGTACCTTTGCCGATAGAAAAACATAAAAATCTCACTATGAAAATGTGGCAAAGGAGAAAATTGAAAAATATACACAAGAAATGGAAGTTTACAAGCAGAGTAAAGAAAATGAACAAGCTTTTGAAAGTTTTAAAGCAGGAAGTTTTAGGGTGTGTTTGGTTTTACAAAATGTTTTCTAGTTTTTCATTTCTAATTTTCTAGAAAATGAAAGGAGTTTTTATTTCCAAAAATTTTGAAAACGCATTCTAATTAGAAAACTGAAAAATGCAAAAAAAAAAAAATATATGTTTTCAAGTTATCTATGGAAAAATGAAAAATATTGTTTTTGTTTTCTTGGAAAACATTATTAAAAAAGTACGATTAGAACGCGTTTTCCGTTTTTCATGTTTTTTTGGAAAATGAAAATGAAGATAGATTTTCCGCAACCAAAACGCCTTTATAGTTTCTTAGAAAGAAAGAAGAAAAAGATAATAAAAAGAAAAAAATCATACAATAAATCTAACCCTTATATATAAATAGAAAGGTATATCTAACCTCCCTAATCAACGTCGTGAAATGTTTGGCAGCAATTTTAACATCCTTGAATCTACCACTTCTATCAGCCATGAATTACTACTAGTAAAAACAATCGCTTGTACGACGCTAAATTCTACAGGTATTTTGAAAAAGAAAACGTTGTCGTTTTATATTAGTGGTTTTATATTAGTGGCATACATGTAAATATTATCTAACTATTGAGGCATTTATATAACCTCAAAAACAACCGCGCGCTTGACGATTTTTTGAAAACAAGAACTTTAATGAGGAATAATGTTGATTGGAGAGAAAAGGATGAGAGTATAAGTGTTGGGTTTTGAGAGAGGGAGGGAGACCGGAATAGATGGGCGACAGAATCTAGCGAGTTAATATGATCGTATTATGATTTACGGACTAATAAGAGTAGTTTCACATAATTTTGAACTGATTATTGAAGTGTATTGACAAAAAATTTTAAGTACCGACATTAATGGCGGAAATTCCGTTTGGAGATTGGAGAAGACAGTTGATTTGGGATATCCACTTATTTTTAATTATAACCCTATAGTATTGAGTTTCGTACGAGTATTTACCTTATCACTTTACAACACATCCATTTAAGGTAATAAACTTTGTCATAAATGAGCATATTACCCGCATAATGCGGTGATGATGGTGGTGAAGACGGTCTAGTGGTATTGATGACGGTGTCATTAGTGGTAGCAGTGGTGATTAAATTGATATAATTATGATAGTGGAAATTTTTAGAAAATAATAACTTAAAATGTTAATTATCAACAAAAAGATTTAAAGAATTACGTATATAATTATTGTGTAACTATTTTTGAAAATGAGGGGTATGATAATTTTTATAATAACAAAAATCACCCAATCTTTCTAATGCAAATTTTAAAGTTATTACTTACATTTCATAAACATATATCATTTTTAAATTTTACTATTCAGTGTTCACCACAACATTTATAACCATAATAGGGAGTTGGGTATTGTAATACAAGTATTAAAGTAAAACAAATAAGATAAGATTTTGACCTTTAGATCATGATAAAATTGATACACGGAGAATCACGAAGCAATTGATGCACGATGATTTTCATAATGCATGGTAATTTTTAGTGAACAAAAACCTACTGTTTTATTTGTTTTACTTTAATACTTGTTTTATTTTACCTAAAACCACCATAATAGTCATAATTACATCAGCATATTACAATTTTTCATACTTGAAATTCTGTTTACAAGATACGATGTGTCAAAAGCAACAAGACGAGTTAACAATTTTTAAGCAATAAAAATAATCTTTTAGTTATTGTCGATTATTGTAACACCCCAAGATTTTAAGGTAAAAGAAATTAACCCCTTTTTATAGTTTTGACATTTAATTAATTTCTTAGTATTTTATTTTTGAATATGGGGTTAATTTAGTTGGAACTTTAGCGGATAACGGGTATTTTAATACCAAAAATTCATATGGGGCGTGGCAAGCCAGGAGGGTTCCAGCCACCTTTTCCTTTAACTCACACTTCCACTTTGGCTCTCTTTCATTCTACATGCAATCCTCTTTCATTTCATTTTCAAAATCAAGCTAAATTCCTTCAATTCAAGGATAAGAACAATCATATTAATCATCACCATCAAGTAATCTTTATTCAAGAATTCAAAGCTAGGGTTTGTGGGTTTAGTGGTGGTGGCTGAAAATTGGGAGAAAAAGGAGGAAGGAATTGTGAATCTAAAACCCCAAGTAGTTGTCTTTCTTGTTGAGGTAAGGAAATTCCCCAAATTAGCTTAATCTTTCTTTTGAATTTAGGGTTCATGAAGGAACCAAATTGGGGGTTTTGCTAGAAATTGAATTATGATTAATTTTTCCCAATTCCTTAGTTAACCTAGTTGTCATTGAGTTATATGATATGTTGTTTATGAAAATAATGAGTGCATGTGATAAATTTTAGTTCTTGAGAAAAGATGAGTTTTGACTAGTTATGGAATTATTGATGAAAATGGTAAGTTGAACTACCTAGTGTGTTTGTTAAAGAAAATGAAGCTCAATGACAAATGGGTTGGGTTTTGGGTTTAGAAAGGCTAGTGATTGAGTATGACTAGGTTGAACTAGTCAAGTTGTGAATGTAAGCTTATGCATTTTATGTGATGATCATAGGTTGAAGCTTGTTGTGCATAATCGTTTTAGCTTTATTTTCCAAGTTGCGGAGGAGGTGAGTATTCTTGCATACCTTTATGTATACGTTGGGCCAATTACCATGAGATGTGAATGTTCCAAGCATGGTAATTGGTTCGGCGTTAAGCCCATGTGGGGCATTGTTTATGAGGCCTAAGAACCTCCGGGGCCTAAGAATCCCGATAGATATGATTTGTTATGATTGTTTAGCTTATATGGATCCATATATGTGTTGTTAGTGTGCAAGGTGAATATGTAAATGTGACATGACGATGCCATAGGTTACATGTGAAAGTCCTTGTACTTTGCCCTCCTTTGTATCCATAGATGTATGCAAGTATATTCACTAAGCCTTTGCTTACTTTTTAGTTGTTTACCCTTTTTATAGGTAGTTCCGGAAGAGGGAACTAGGATTGTTGATTTGAAAGTATTGATTTAGAGCTTGAAGTGGTTGAAGCAAAGATTTGCAAGATTTGAAGGTATTTAGGTCATTCATGAATGAATGACAAGCTTTTGGGTTTAGAGGCTTAGCTATCCCTCTCCTTTTGGCTCTTGGTACATTTTGGGTTGATGGTCATATTTTGTTATATTATGTAAAAGATCAGGTGTAAAGCTTTTAGAAAAGATGTAAAGTTGCACTTTGGGCGAAAATTGTGTCAAAATGGGTAAGATGACCCGTTTACTTGTAGAAACTTGGTTTGTATAAATGGATGGTATGGAGACTTTTGGAAATGTAGTGTTAGTTGATTTATGTCAAAACTAAGTTGCTAATTAGTTGTCGGAAGCTCGGTTTTGAGAAAAAGGGGTCGAAAGTTGTTTAATGTGTCAAAAGTACGAAACCTGAAGAGGACGGCCTTTGTGCAGAGGACGGCTCTTGTGGACAGCTCTTGTGGACGGCCTCTGCAGGACACAAGAGCCTTGCTCCTCTGTGATTTTTACACTTTTTTTACCGAGGCTTCGTTTGATCTTTCCGGGACCTGAAACTCATACAATAGACTTATATTAACATTCTAAGAAGGTTCAATTTGTCATTTTTCAAATTTGAGAACTTTGAATTTTGGCGAAAATTGGCCGTATTTTTCTAAGTATAATTTATCTAATTTGCGTTTCTTTTCTTTTATGTTCATACCTTTGGGATTAAATTGAGTTAAGGCGTTTTAATTATGACTCAATAATCGAAGTTTTTGTATCAAAAAATACACGTAGACACCGTTTTAGGAAATTCATTGTGATGTAATTTTATCCGAAGTAAGTTTCTAATTTTTTAATAACAAAAGACAACATAGTTGTCTACTTTCATCGGGTTCCAAAAATCTATAAATATCGTATTGTTTGTTCCAAATAGATTTCAAAACAAATGACACAAAACCCATGTCATAAGAAATCAAAACTTAAATGATTTCAGTAATAGTACAATAAAATTCAACAAATAAGACCCAAATCAGATTTAGCGATTCTCATTGAGAAAAAATTGTTTCAGCAGTATAGCGACTAATCTTTCTTGTTATCTTGCTTCTTCCCAATTTAGGTCTTCAAGGAGTCTTTTATAAGAGCAACTTCTATAACTTCTTTTCTAACTGTCAAAAAAGCTCATCCAATAATAGCCGAAGATCCATAAGTCAGCCCAGCCTGTTGACCATCAGAAGCCCAATCATGCATTTGTTTCTCATGGTCCTACAAAATAATAATCATCCATATCCATAATTACTAAATAGCTCGGTGGTCAGGAGGTTTTCCACAAAGTGGTTTCCTCTTGGAGGTCTTAGGTTCGAATCCTGCCACATGCAAATGTGGTAAGGGGCCTTAGCAATGCTATACCCATCTAACACATGGGCAGCAAACCCTTTAGGGCATTGCCAGGAGACGAACCGGCATGAGCACATCCACGTGAAGGATGTTAGCCATTTATCCGTTACTGCCTTCCAAAAAAAAAATTCGAACACCCGCCCTCAATCTTATGGTTCTATACAATAAACTTCAGGTATGAAATACACCAGCAAATTTCTTTTTGGAATACACCAGGTAAAAGAAATACTGAAGTTCTAAGTATTTTGAGAGGAACACAAGCAATAAAAAACACAAATATATGAAGATGTAGCCATGCAAAAACTTCCCTGAGAATGAATCTTTGTTTCTCTTTCTTACTTTTACCATAGAAGCTCCGCTTTCCAAAATATGAACAAGTTCTAACAAGCAGGGGCATGAGAAAACTGAAAATTTGTTGGAAACATTCGTGTGTAAGGTTTGCTAAGGATCAAAAGAAGGCAGTGCTTCTCAAGTAGGAGGAGTCGGTCACCAAAAGTCGAAAAACACTTTTTTCAAATCCTTTCCTGTTTTATGTAGCAGCTCATCTACAAGAAAACGATGCAACAACGATTGTCTGTGCAGTCGCTACCACTAGATCTGTTTCAACAGAAAAGGGCGTGGCCAAGACAAAGAAAGACAGTTGTTGTAAGTTAAACTAGGCCGAAAAGCACTGCAGTGTACCAATACAGGTTACTGTGCACCACCCTAATGATCAAAATATCTAGTCTTATACACACTGGTATTATACAACTGAACCCAACTGAGATATTATCAAATCCGAATAACCCACAAAGTCATCCACATCAACTATTATCAAGACTTACCTCGCCAGCTCTCCATTACGACTATCGGTATAGAAAGAAGGCTAAAAAGCCTGTTTCAGCTCGGTGAGAAACAAATTCAAGAGGTTTCCGACTGGTCAATTACATGACACTAGTGCTTTATTGCTTCATGTTAGCCTGATGCCACACAAGATAGATGCAGGGAGCCTGGCCATGGAGCCGGCCCCAATTATTATGTGGCATTATGGACAGAGTACAGAAACTTATAAATAGACATGGACCAGCCATCAAATGTTCAAGCAAATACAAATTCAAGGAACACTCCGTTATAAAAATACTCCAGGTTCAAGATTTTGAATTACAAAATGTCCCCCTTCAATCTTGGAAGTTAAAAAACATGATTTTAAAAAAATTATAAAAAATAAAATACTAGTAATAGCATTTTGAAAGAAAGTATTTAACTAGTTTTGTTGTCTAACACAAAAAATCCTTTCTAATACATATAACAGAACAATTGTAGAACCAAATTAGACAACTCGAATTTGAGCAAGGTCCATTAGAAAGAACATCTTCTCAAGATAAAGAGTGAGCAAGGTGAACCGGGTTCCTTTTAAAAACAGTTATAAAAAAAACATTCCAAGTCAAGATGGTGAAACCCTGTCAATTAAATCTCCCTAGATCTTATTGGGGTTTGCA
This sequence comes from Erigeron canadensis, assembly GCF_010389155.1. Classification (NCBI taxonomy): domain Eukaryota; kingdom Viridiplantae; phylum Streptophyta; class Magnoliopsida; order Asterales; family Asteraceae; genus Erigeron; species Erigeron canadensis. Next base: position 28,242,093 of record NC_057765.1, read on the forward strand.
AGAAACAACATAGAGAACATTGATTCATGAGATTAAATTAAGATAAGAGTCACATAATTCACCATGACTTATAAGACAACAATCAGATAAGCAAGATATAGCAAACTTAAAGTTCACAAGAATAACACACACAAGTCTCGTATACATCCAATTATCATCAGAATATCAAGAATTAAACGCAGGATTATCATAAAGACTAAGAGTGCCTTTGATAATCAAAGACAGAGATGGGCTACCATAAGGCTAAGAATGCCCATAAAACACAAACAAGGCACAATTTTAGTGCAAACCAAACATCAAAATCTTGCATTTATAATGCAAGTAAACAAAACAGAACCCGGTTTTATATATAGAAAAAAAAAACCGCCTTACCGAATGTGAATTTGGCATCCACGCCCAAATAAGAAAAAAAAACTCAGTCATTGTCTGCACCAAATTGGACTACAGTCTCATGGTCAAGTATCCAAAACAAGGATAATCACCCTGAACAACCAAGACGGCGACGCTAACCATAATTCAATATATCCAACATAAGTCACACGACTATAAATCAAGATTGGGAGCCCTTCCACTGTAAGAAAAATTATACACAGCTTCTTATAGGTTACAACATACAATAATCTTACTTACATCGAGGATGCAAAGAGATTGGGAGGCAAAATTGGTACTTAGATGACTAACATGAAAATATAGCCCTACACATGCTGAAATAGATCCATAACATGATAGGAGTGGAACCAACCGTCAAAGTAGGGGTGAAGGGGGGGGGAGAGATAGTGAAAAATCAGAAGCTTAAGCATCAATAGTTCGATACGTAATAAACAAATTGAATCGATAGTTTGATACATAAAAGCAAAGGAAATTATAGCTAGCACTAACACGCTTAAACTCTGAAAGGGGGAAAAAAGGATAGCAAATGATACATGACTTTGACTGCAAAGGACATTAGATGGAGTTTCCTAAGAGACTATAAAACTTAATTAGTATTTGGAGGTTAAGATGGATGGAGGGACCAGAAACCCTAACTCAGTTTAAAGGCGTTACACAAGATCATTGGAGAGATTTCAAATGATCCAAATCGCAAGCAATCACAAAAGGGCATGTTCTGTAGCATGTGCTACCTCATTGACAATTTGAATTTAGAGGATATTATTAAACCGTTGTCAAAAGAAGAAAGATACGTTGTGGCAAAAAAGTGAAATATCCCATTTACACTGACATATCGCTCTAAAATATTGTTGGTCTTAGTTCACACAAGTTTTTGGTCTATATAGAAAACCATTAGATAATCATCTTGTAAGGTATTATCTCTTAGTTTATCCAAGACCGAAATATTTACTAAATATAACCATCATATATCCATACGTGATCAACAGACTTATAGCTCTACTCCATCCTAAATATACCACTTTCAAGGCCCAATCCATCACACGCATACACGCGAATATCATAAACTTTACATGAAGATTCATGATAAACAGCAACACTTGACATATTTAGCATCATAAACTTACCAAATTGTTGGTCTTAGTACATACCAGGTTTTTGTTTCTATATAAAAATTTATCAAAAAGCCACCTAGTACGTTTCATCTCTTACTTTATACAAGTCGGTAATTATAAAATAGAGCCATCATATATATAGCTCTACTCGCATTCTACGCATACCACTGTCAACAGCCCAATCAACCACACGCATGAAAGTGAATCTAAAAAACCTTTATATTAAGAATCAAGATAAACTAAAACACTTGACATCTATTTAGCATCATCAACTAACCTGCCTGCCCATGAAGTACTGGTTGTAGTGGTCGTAGTCATAACCCATACAAGGTGTGCCATTATTCCTAGTATCTAAATCGGGGCCCAGAAACAGACCAGACATCTGCATGAAGATTTATGATTAAAACCATAAACTAATAAGATAAAATAACTGAAAAATAAACCAAATTGACAGTAAATTGGCAAAATAGGTGAATGGAGATGTATGTAAAAGTTGTTGCAAAACTTGGGACTGAATCCAGTAAACAAAAATAGAGATCAAAATGACAACAAATTCGGTAACTTTGGAATCGTCTAAATTTCTTACAACAAATTCGGTAACTTTGGATTCGTCCACCGTTTGATATAGAGATCAAAATGACACATAAACCAAATTGAGCCATTTATCTTTACATGCCATCTATCTATAACCTATAGGAATAAAATAATATATAATTCAAAGTAAGCTTTGGGTTAACCTGGACTGGTTGTTCGTGTGCAATCTGGCTGAAAGAGCAACTGAAGGTTGAAAGAAAGTACTTGTTGTATACCTATAGCGCGTTAAGTACACATTGTAATTCTTTTCTAAGAGGGTGGATATAGTAAACATATAAATCAAGCATAATTAACAATTCTCCCTCCATATGAAAGTTTATAAAATAGTAAATCAATATCCTTCAAAGATAGACGTTGATATAATCATGAAATGCGAATGTTGGAAGGTTATCATCTGATAAATTTCAACAACACAGAGAACTCCACGAGAAGAAGAAAGAAGGCTGCCATGATCGCAAAAACAAAGATGAAAGCAGGCCAACATCGACAAGCATCAGCAAGCAGGCATGTTTTAACGTTGGTGTATAATTAGACAATAGTTTACGGATTAAACTCATGCTTTAGGAAGTTAATTACCGCCAACCGAAAGGGTGCAATGTTTCAAGCATCTTTTCACTGTATACATATAGGTTTGATGTAAACTTCTTCAAGCCAAGTTTAACAAATTTATAATCCAGACAAATGGTGTTTGATTACTGTTGAAAAACAGATTGTAAACTGATGAATCAACCCCGTTTGGACCCATGTGAAATCAATGAACCTGGTCGTATATTTTGATAGTTTTAACACATTATAACGGTATAGTTTTAAACCTGTGATTATGTCCTACGATGGACCAAGTTAGATGTGAGATCAAACGTGATTAAAGAAATGTTGTGAGAACATCTAGATTTGTAATTGAATCCTAACCTTTCACAGTTTCATCATAATAATATGCACACAAAAAAAAGCGATATCATGAGCCTCCATGCCTTGAAACACACTTGTTGATCCAAAGTGAAATAGGGAATTAAGAAACCATATATGGAGAATGTAATAAAAAAGTTAGGCCCGGTTTAGGGATTGTGTGTGCGTAGCTTATCCTCAACCCCCGGCATTTTACCCCCAAATAGCAATGAAACATTAGAATAAGTTCTAAATCCTTTGAAAAGGATCATGCCAGATTTAGACCAAGGCCTAGCATTTGTTTGGCATGTAGAGTTTCAAGTTTACAAATTGAACACATCAAAAAGAGAATAATAACCTCTAGCAGCAGAGTGCATGTTAAACAGCAGGTAGAGTCTTTTATTTCCCACAACTGCACAAGTACTTCATTGTTAATATTCAACTTAACCTAGTACCTGATCGTAATGTTTAGAACACACACAAAAAAGCATAAAGATTCATCTATGTAGTTAATAGCGATGGATATCGGTTACCAGTACTCCAAAATATCTGTCCCGATACTATCGGTGATAATTACCAGATATCCCACCGATATTGGTCAAAATATCAGCCCAAATAGAGCTTTGATAACAGTTTTCCAACTAATTTAGGAAATATTAACACTAATCTATCAAAACTATGACACTTTTAAGCTTGACTTTTAATCTTTCTATTAAGTATTAGGTGTTAACAATTATACATATAAATATTGCATAATATTAGAATTACCGATATCTAAAATATCCGTCCTTGACCGATCTCTGATTCTGGACGGCTATAACAGTATAACTCCATAGTGATTTATTAATTATTAAGTTGGTAAAATAATAAAATGTAGCAATATGAAAGCACAAAAATATGAAAGCAGTTGCAATGAGGCTATATTCTCATTCGAACCAGTTGCAAATACAAAAATATGAAAGCACAATTTAAAATCAATCAATGAGTCTTTGGAAAACCCTTTTCGAATGAGAATATATATAACCATAAGAAAGTGCTGATTGGAATGGACATGAATTCAATTCAGATGAATAAGAGGTGACAATTTCACTTTATTAATCTCGATCGAAGCATAACGCACAGAACCCAAAAAGTGTTGTATATAATTGGTAAAGTAAGGATAAAAATATCATTTTAGTCAAAACTAAAAAGTAAGCTTACAACTTTTGTAAAGTCTGGCATTATTTTGTTACAGATAGAGCAAAGTGAATTTGTCAATCAGAGTGAAACATGACCAATTACAAGATTAGTGATAGGACTATAGGAGTATGTAACCAAATGTAATACTAGAAAACCCTTTTCAAATGGGGTCGATATCAGAGCACCTCCAATTATAATTAGCTTTGAAACTTTTTTGTTTTTCCACATCATTTTAAGTTCAAAACGTATACAAAAAATTTTCATAAAACAAATATATATGTAATAGCCTTGTACCCGCGCGATGTGGCGGGACATTTGGTTAAAACGCTGGTTAAGTAGCGGTACCGTGTTATTACACGAATGTATAATGCAACTCAAGTGTTTCTTAGTTCGGCTGAAAGTGCAAACCGTCGTTGTTGTTTTAGAGTGAGTGTTTCTTAAGTTGATTGATTATTAAATTCGGTAACGCGTGTGTGTTATTTTGGTATACTATGTGAGGGAAGGGAAGAGACACGCGTAAAGTTTTTTTTAATGGTATTTTGGGAATTTCAGGGATAAAGTGTATGATGATAGTATAAATTAGAAGGATAAATTAGAGATTTTAAAGGTAGAGTGTTAAATTTTTAGGGAGTAGTTTGTTTATATAGATAGTATAGATGTATTGGAAGAAGTGAAATGGAACGCATCTGTACAATATATGATAAAAGGACAAATGTTGTCCTAAACAGTAAAAATTCTTTTAAAATCTTATAAATCAGTTTAAGCTTTGTTCTAATCCTTCTCTTAAATTTTCACATGTCACAATTCAATAAATTAGAAGAACTTTTAAGCTAATGAATTAAGAGGAGTAATCATTTTTCATGCCAAAATACAACTTGGATGAAAAGTTACAAAACGAATAGATGCGAAATGACTGGTAAAATATCTAAAATATCTTTCTATCCTTTTAGATCAATTATCTCTACATCGATTACATTTACATCAACATACACCACTCGACACCACCACCACCACCAATAATTGCACCATCAGCGCTTGTAGCCGACACCACCAGATTAGCGTCACGACCACCACCGTCATATTACGTGGGTACCGTGCTAGTAAGCATTTAAAGGAAGCTTAGAAGGGAGTTAAAAAAAAGAAAAAACTTAGAATGATTTAAAATGAAAATTAATGTAAATAAGTTTTGTTGTTCGAGATTGCGTTTATTCAGCATTTAGCAAAGAAAAAAAAAACTCTACTCCACAATGATAAAAAGTTTTAAATAAAAGTAGTTTTCTCATATAAAATGAGTTATTGATCAATCTCATTGAAGTATTTTAGTATATAAAAAAAAAATTATCAAACAAATACACACATGAAAAGGCAATAAAAACGTATAGAATTTATATTATTAAAAAAAAAACCGACCCAAAACTCGATAGATTTGCATCGATTTAGTAGAATGTTTGATAATTTTCATTGTTAAACTCCATTGTGATTAAGCCTCACAACTTGTGCTCAAAAATAATATGGGCTAGCGTTTTCATTTGGTGTCTAAAAATGATCATAAATCCTAACCAAAAAATTGTTTTTCTGATGTCATGTTTTAATTGTTAACTGATGATATGTTTTTTATTGATAATAATTGATTCTCTAATGTAATAAAGTGTATTTTATATGAGAAAAGTGAGTATATACTGTTATACACCCAATTTGGGTGAAAACCCCTCACATACAAGTTTTTTGATATTTTAAATAAATGATGGGCCCCATATTTTGTATGTTTTAAAAAATTAGTATGTGAGGGATTTTCACTCAACTTAGATTCATTTTATATTACACGTTCTAATTTTAATTCATATAGTATTTTATATTATAAAAAACATGGGGCTAAATTATTTATTTGTTATACAATAAATATTAAAAAATTAATATGTGAGAAAAATTACATACCCAAGTTTATCTAATAGCCGCATATCACTTTTCTATATTTACAAACTTAATGAATGACACTAGTTATTTTCCATTTCAATATAAAGGTTAATGGTAAAATAATTTAATGTGTGTAGTTAGCATATTGCTGACATAACATCAATATATTGAGTTTCAACTAACATAGCACCCGTACAATGTCAAGTAAGGAATACAACTCAAGACTAGGAAAGAAATGTGGAGACATGGAAAACTAGGGTGATAGCCGTGGCGTTGGTGACATGTGGTGGTGATGACAACATTTATTGATAGTGATGGCATTGATTGATGTGTGTTAATATAAATGCAAATGGTAGTGGTACATGTTTAGATGTAAATTGGTTTATTTAAGAATAACTACATAATGTTTAATGATCCTTTTAAAAGAAAAGTGTATTAAAAACAATCTATTAGTATTTTTTTTAAACTAGTTTTAATTTATATTTATATTTATATATTAATAAAGAAAGGTTGTGATGATATAAGATTTTTTAAAAATTGTATTGTCACACATCCTTTTAATTTCATTATGACATCATCATATTTTTTTATTTAAAATTCAAAATATTCTTCTTTTGTTAATATGTTTCATTAGTATATATTTTTATTAAGTATCCGCATTATTATATAATATTTTAACCACCTTATTTTTTCGATATAATTGATAAAATTATCAACACAATCTATTTCTCTCTAATTGAATCTCAATTCAATAATCAATAATGAAAAATACAAATCTGATCTCCATCAGATTTAAACAAACACAAATCACCACAGCTAATCTGTTGTGATTCTATTATCTAGAATGATTCTAGTTCTATTACAAAGAGATTATATCTAATCTATATCACGAATATATGAACATAATTGAGAGAAAAAATATAATCGAAAGCCTTTCGATTATATTTTTGAATTTTAGATTATACCTAAAATATTTTTCAAACATATTTATCCAAACAATCTTTACTTTAAAGGATAATGTCTTGTGAGTGTAGCTAACTAAGCCAAAAAGTCTATGTAATATGACGATCTCGAAAAGTGTCTATCTAATGGAACTAAAAAATGAATTTTGTCTGTGTAATGTATGTAGCCAGATAAACCTTACAAAATGATCGGTTACTTAATTTGTGCTTCATGTGAGTTGCCATGTAGGGCATTTGAGCTAATTTTCCTCCCATTTTCATCTCATATATCTCCCGCTTATTATTTTAATCCCCTTATATTATTTTCCCTCCGTCACACTTTTCTCCCTTTGCCCATCCACTCATTTCCATGGCTTCAACTTTGTCTTCTTCTGCCTCCATGCGTATATGTATTGTAAGTATGTCCAAAAGATGAACATTCTAACAACTTGGACAAGAAATAATCTAGGTAGAAGATTCGTCAAATGTCCAAAAGTAAGTTCATTTTCATGCATTCACCAGAATATATGTATTGCATCTTTATATTCCAACCCAAATTCTGAATTAAACTATCATTCATACTATGATTCAAGTGAAAAGTAGGGCCTGAAATGTTAAGTTGTAGCTAAAAAAAGGCATAACACTAAGTGACATATAACTAATACACAAATATCTGCAAGACATAGTAAAATGTTGTTATGTTATGTTTTATAAATGGACCACAGCATTTGAAAGGAGACACGTATCATTTACCGGAAAAACAACCTGGTTACACATTTTCACCCTAGTAACTGTCTCTAATGTATGTGACACCAAACTATATTGGTTTTTATGAACCTTAACAGTTTGGGCAGCAGACAACATAAATTTATCCGGTTGAGACACAACTTCTATAGCGTTTAATAAAGCGAGTTAACTTCCCGAAGAGACAACCTAAATACTCCTTAAAATCTTTCAAAAGAGTAAATCCTTAAGCAAAAACACTAAATCTAGCACCGCTTAAGCTACACGTCTCAACATGAAACCAAAAGCAAAGAAATACAAACAAATGATGGTTATGTTGGTTTGTAGTAAAAGTATTGTTTGAAGTAGTATTAACAATAAGGGCCTCATATATGTATGGAAACAGTTGATTTACATATTGTTGATCAGGCTTTGAAGAAAACCATAAACTTAAGTATTTTTGATGGATTCAAAGTGTAACAATTAATTTTTGTATAGGTCCGAACCCTACAAGGAGCATTACATCAAACACATGGTGGACATAACCCATGTAACATGTAGTAATAATTTATCTCCGTTTTTTGAATCAAGCCCAAAAAAAAAGTAAAAGAATACAACAAACAAACAACAAATTTAGGCAAAAGCTTCAATAATTTATCCAATTTGAAGAAGAGAAGAGGAAAGAATAGTGGGAAAGCCTTTTACAATATAAGTAAAAAACCATGGAATTGAATTTGAAATGAAGAATAAATGATGAATGTATTATGTATGTGTGTAGAAAATAGGATTTGGAAGCAGTAGATAATTTCATCAGCAAAAGAAGGAGAAAGAAGGTACACGTTTCAATTTATTGGTGATTATTCTTAACTACAATGTCCACTCACAACCCACCATTTTTAGCTACAATGTCTCACTCACAACACCGACCAAGGTGAATTGTTATTATATATAAAACACTAAAATTCAATGTCGATCACTGAGGGGGTGTTACTATAGCTAAAACTACACCCGATCATGCAGGAGGCACAACTTGAAATAGCACAACTAACAAACTAACGGACTTAACGGTTGTTAAGTTAGGTTTAACGGAGCATCTTGTCAACTTTAACTATTTTAATATTTGCCATCAAATTTTTCATTTAATTACTTTTTACCACATACCTTTTGGTTTTTAAGTTTTTCCCATCAAAAGTTTATTTCTTTCTTATTTTTAGCACATAAATTTTACCATTTAAACTTTCGCCACTATATATATTTTTTTTATTACATTTCTTCTTTTACTTTTTGCCAAATAACTTTTTTTTTAAACTTTCGTCACATAAATATTGTTTTTAAGTTTAAGTTCTTCACTTTTTTAATTTTTCTCGCATAACTTTTTGTTTTTCAACTCCTTTATCATATAACTTTTGGTTTTTAAAATTTTGTCCTTCAAAATTTTTTTTCTTTCCTTTCGAGCACAATTTTATTTTCTTAACTTTTACTTTTATTACTAAAGTTTTGTTTACGAGGCAATGCCCGAGGCAATGCCCAAGTAAAAATACTAGTTATATTAATTATTTAACTTGAAAGTGAATTAAGCCTAACAGCAAAACCGGGCCAAAAAGGTAAAATCAGGTCAAAACCCCCCTTTAACGCCCCCCACTAGTTCAATATTTTCCCAGGCTCCTTGTCTTCTCAACGACCTCCGACCATCGCCGCCGACATCCCAATTGCTGTTTGGCTGTCAACAAGGTATTAAATAACACGCAATTGTAATTATTTTTGAATGTTCGTAAAAAGGAGATTATAAAGGATGCTTGTTTATTAAATCCTTACAAAAAATTTTAAAGTTTTTTAATTTTGTCTCTCACCATACAATGTTTTTTGCATATCAGTAAGGATATGGAAGACACATCCCATTGGTTATAGGTTAATGGAGTTTAATTTCACTTATAAAATCCGTTAATTATTTTTATCTCAGTGAAATATGGAAGAAATAAGACCCGAAGATATGGAACCCTTAATATCATGGTCTAATGACAATGGTGGAGAATTGTTAGTCTACCGGCCAATAGAAGACACAAATGCGTCTAGGTTAGTTTTCAATTGTCATTCCTAATGTTATTGTATCTTTTTTAGACTTTATGTTAGAATTTTTCAAGATTGTTTGATGTCTGTGTGCCACTTTGGTTTGATGACTACAGTTCAGATGATACAAATGATTCAGCCGGCACTTTTCAAGTCTCTCACCATATTGATGTATGTGATGTTAAAACCAACGGATAATTTATTGTCATTTTCATGTTTGCTAATATGTGTTTATAAACAGACGATGACTGCGCGTCAGGGTGACTTGACAAAGTGTCATTCTATTGATATTACACGGGTACGATTAAAAAAAACCCCATCTGTTGAAGTACCCGAGACTGCCAAGATAGATCCTCCTCTATGCATGGAGTGTTTGCATTTCAACTCAGGTAATGTTCATGGGCTGAATAAAATAAAGAATCAGATAAACCCAAATTATCCCACCAAATTACCGGATTAAGCCATTATATATTATTAATTGTTCTATTATTTGAGTACTGTAGATTAAATTGGGTGATTGAATCATACGCTCAAATGTGTTTTTTGTGATGTATGAAGTAAAAAATTATGTTTCCCATTATTTCAAGCGTTGGATTGTTTTCTCCTTTTAGTGTATCATTGTCTTTTTTACTACTTATTTGGAAGTTTTGTCTATGCCAAGTTATGCTACTTTGAAAAAATTATGTTCATTTTGTTTTGATAAAACGCAACTTACAAATTCTGAAATCTTTTTCCAACAACTACATGAGTACATCATCTAGCATTCATGCATGCATAATTTGCTAGATATGCTACTTTTATCGTAATTTTGCAATGTTTGATGTCTTAAACAAACTGAATAACCCTTTGAGTCTACTTTTGGATACCTTAAACCAAACCTATCCCGAATAACTCAAACCCAAATTCTATATTGTTTGGGTTACGGGTTAGTATATTATCTTGGAAACCCGAATAACTTGACCCGCATACCTATGCTTGCAGTGAATTCTATAGCTTTTGGAATGAGGAACTCCATACAGATACGCTACTTGAGACAGGTTTTTGTTTCTATATTCAATAGCTTTAGGAATGAAGAATTGAAGATTCTTGACTTTTTTTTGGAAAATAAAAAGTATATTCCAAAGTCAGGGTCATGCATACTTAGATCCAATCTATTCTTTCGTTTCTGCTTCTATTCTTTAACCGTAACAAGGACAACCTTTGTAAGGATGGAAAGACCTTCTTATGCCTGATTTTTTTCAACCTCATTTACAACAGCAATTCACAGCCTATTCCCTGTTCCAGATGACCCAGGTTGCAGTGTAATACACTCCCTGAAAAGGCTTGCTAGAGTGCTAGACTCCTTACACCTTGTCCCGATGAGTTTCCCGCCTAATGTTGCCTCAAATGAAGTGGAGTCGAGACATTAGTCTTCCACCAACTATAGATCTTGGCTCACATGCCAGAATCCGGTTGCATCCTGCAATACACTAATCAATTTTCTTCGGATACAAGTCATAGAAAACACACCAGGAATAATTCATAGGTATTGCCTATGTTAATAGTCACCATGCGAGTAGGCACATAGTTAAGAGCATCCCTCCAAAAACTTAATTTCAGTGGGATCCATTATTCCATCTGAAAGGTTCTGTAGACACAACAGGTTCCTCACCATTTAGAGCTGCCCACATACGTAAGTTTAGAAACTGAAAACCTACAATTAGCATCCAATCTCCAAGACCAACCATCCTGTTTATGAGTGACAAGAGAGGGAATGCTAATGTTACATGTAACATGTTAAAGATTATATGTTAGTCATCATAATCGAGGACTTTGTCTCTTCAGGACCATGGGGGTGATGAAAATGATTTTTACGCTAATGAGAAGATAAAGAAAAAGTTCTTATTTGGAGGTACGAGGTTAATGGACGGAAAGAAGGATGGCGTCGCCGTATGTAAGGTGGTCTTTCTAATTCCTAACATTCTTGGAAATATCGATGTTGATCAAAATGGTAATTTTGTAAAATAGTAGAATACCAGATTTTGGTCTTGTGTATACACGTGATTTAGATTAAGAAAACGACATTAAAGCATTTAGAGTTGTTTTTTTATATGTAGTGATATATTAGACATGCATATTATACACCTTTTTAAAGCTGCTATATTCAATCAACTATGATATCTTAAGAATAAAATGAAATTGTTTGTATCCATATAATCTTTAAGTTTATTTAAATTTAGATTAGATATTAAGTCCAATTTTAGGTAAAGTTAGTCTAAATTTAGGTAAATATAGATTGAAAAGTTCATATTTTATGAAAGTGAAGTGCACTTAAATTAAATGGAAACCCTACGGGCTTTCGTTAAGGTGCATTAAATAGTTGTACTTATACCATAAAATTCAGCAGTGAGCTTTTGATATGGAATGGTATAAATGTTTTATGAACGTTAAGTGAAGCCCTAAAGGCTTCATTTAGCATTTTCCGAATTAAATTTATTAATTTGTAGAGATTTTGCAATTTGGGATGTTACTATTAGGTAAACTAAGCTTCTGATTGGGTAACAGAAAATTTCAAACATGTGACTGGTTAATTAAGTTTTAGGAAATGTCTTCTATTACTGTAAAGATAAAGATAAGCTGTTGAAAATAATAAAAATTGAAATATGTGCATGTAGGAATGGACAAGACGTGGCTCACATGAGACTCGTGTGCTTGATTTATCTATTAACCAGAAAAGGTATGGTAATGCTTTATAGATTGAGTTTTATAGATTTAGATGGCATTTTCATTGTAATGGTAATACACAGAGACCTCCTTGCAAGTGCCGGTGCTGATAAAGAGGTGAAAATTTGGAGTCTCGAAACGTCAAAACGCCTAACAGACATCAAACTACACGAACTTAAGGCAAGCTCTTTGTATCTTGTCTTTAAAGTTCTTTATCTTATCACTAATTTAGTACTGTGCATCGCTCGACAAATTATTTAGTAAGACTAGGTCATACCCATCTAATGGACGGGTAGGACGGGACTTAATAAAAGAGTTAGTCCTAACAATTCAAACAAGCTAAGCTATATTATCTAGTAATCAACTCTAGAGAAAGCTACATAATACACACCCGAAATATATACTTAGTAATTTGTAATGAAGTTTAAATTGACATATAATAGCATACAATCTTTACTATTAAAAGTGTTACATTAAACGAACATCTTTTTAATCATTAATTATTTATATACTAAAAAGCAATATGCTTTTTACAAGCATGTTGCATAATGTGTAGTGTCTTTACTAATATTAAGTTATTAATAATAAAATATGGTATCACTGTGCTAAAACGTGGAAATTAAATGAGTAATCTTCTTGAAACAAATGTGCTGGTATATGACCAATTAAGTTAACACTCACAAAATCTATTATTCATTTGCTACTTTTTTTCATTTTTTAACTTTTTTTCTTTTAAGGAAAGGAATAATATTTTGATATAAGTTTATAAACATTATGTACCCATTTTTCCGTTCCTTAATAACAATAAAATCAAAATAAATGATCTCAATCTTAAGTCATCAACATCTTTGGATCGTAAAAGAAAACTTAAAGGTCTAATTTTTTTCCAAACAAATGTAACAAATCTTATAACATAAACTTAGATTCAAAGGTATCTATCAAGAGTATTTACATAATTTTACAAAAATCATTATCCACAACAACATTATTAAAATAAAAAAAAAATTATTTTATATCATGATAGTCATCATCACAAACATGCTATTTAAGAAAATGAAAGAAAGATAAAGAAGAATCCAATAACGGTATCTGGTAGTGTTGGCTTATGTTGATGATCGAACCGGCAACTAATTTTTTGACCTTTTTTTATTTTAATCTATTTAATAGAATAAACAGTATAAAATGGTAATTCTGATGAATCATAAATCAATTAACTTATTTTTATGTAAAGTTTGACACATTATCATTATGTATAAAAGATATGAAGCAACATAAGATACGTCAAAGTCTATAAATAACTTAAGCCCCGTTGCAACGCACGGGCAATAATACTAGTTACTTCTAACGTGCTTTTTGTACAACATGACATGTCAGCACACATAGGCATGCTAGTGTCCTTGACTCCTTGTAAGAAAAATCTAAGTGATATGTTAGATATCCAACGTGTTTATGTCAATAAATATCAACATAGTGAACGAATCGATTATAATGGCTATATGTTCAATTAGGAATATTATACTTGTAGAAAAGCAAAAACTCTTCCTTATCAAAATATATTTAATCATTAGAAACTGCAAAGAACATCAAACATTACATTTATGAACCAAACGGAAAGTGAAAAGGTCGATTTAAAATACAGTTAGGGTAGTATTAGCTGCACCATATAGCCATCCAGGATTCCAGGTCGTTGCTGCAAGCACGTAAATTACAGAAAGTGAGATGTTCATCTGCGATCAGTATATTATTATATTAGAGACAACACAGAAGGAGATTATTAACAGCTTAACACATTAAATTATATAATGCCAAGTTGCCAACACAACATGCAAACTCACACAAAACGCTAAAGATGCTGAGCTCCTAGCTATGTCTCCAATATGAACGAGGATAAAAAGGTTTCAACCTAGTTGCAGACATTCAAAAATTCAAACTTTTCAGCTAAATTACAAGCTAAAAAATAGCATACTCATAAAAACCAATGATCCGATATATTTGTGTCTAAAGATTCAAATGGGTCAGACTGGGCTAGGCTCTTCATCAATTGATTGAAGCAGATCCTTTAGGTTGACAGTCAGCCAAAATGCATTCTCCCCATTTTGGCTCAATTGCTCAAACGCAACTTGATCTGCTAACCAACCCCTTTGAGTTACCCATTGTCCGTCTCTTGAGATAAGAATTACCTAATGAGCACAAAATGCTAAACCCATGCTGTTCAACACAAAATTCCGCATTCGGTTGGTTTTCTTATGTTTCTTTCACTAAATCAAGTCATTAGGCAACGTGTCAAAGGGATTTGTTTCCTGTCCCATTCTACAAATCCCTTTTTGGAATATTTGTACAAACAAGTCATGTTAAACCATACTTGTAAAAAATATTGGAAGAAATGTTTGATATGGATTTACAAACAGGAGTACCTCTTTCATCCGGTTTGCAATTATGAAAATGGATATGAACCCAAATCGAATGGAGAACCTTGGAGAATCAAATAAAGAGTACATTCATATAAATTTAAAAGAAAAAGCCAATGATCAAAATAACAGTTGATAAACTTAATTATGAAGATTGTAATTACCCATATAGTTCGAAAATTGCCAACTTTTGCATTATAAGGTGGCATGAAAGCTCTTTAGTTTTGATTGATATCTATTGAACTATGACTAATCACTATAAATAAGGTCTTTGAAATCACTCACCAACATCTATGAGGTAGTCATACACGATAGGTTCTTGATTTGTTGTAATTTCAATGTAGAGTGAATTGTTTATCGTATGCAATTTAGCCTTATAAGCGAATCGGAAATTAAACCCCCTAATATCATAGTTGTGAGACTCGTACGAGTCATGAGTCGACTCGTACGAGTCGAGTCAAAACATGGAGAAAAAGAGTAGACTCGATATGTGACTCGGTAGAGGTTTTGACTCGTGGATAAATTGCAAGTAAATGTGTGACGCGGTCCGAGTTGAGTCGTCTCGGGAGTCGTGCGAGTCAGATGTGTCACTGGCTCCCTTCATTTGATTGGAAAAGAAACCCTAGATTTGATGGATTTCATGCGTGAGAGATTGAAAAAGGGTACTCGGGGTTACGACGTTATGATGTGGATTATATTTTTGGTGGCATAGGTATGATCTCTGTTATGTTAGAAGCTGAACTGTATTTCTCAGATGATGGAGAAGATACAAGACACAAGTACAAATAGGGATGGCAAAAATACCCGTACCCGAGGGGGAATTCGATACCCAAACCCAATCTGACCGGGGAATCCCCGAGTTGACCGGGGATGGGGACGGGTACGGGAATGTAATTTTATCCCCCGATGGGGACGGGGATGAGAAACTATAAATCCCTGTTCCCCATACCTTAACATGAAAAAAACTATATATGTTCATTAGTTACACTTTAAGTTTTTTTCTATTTTTAAGAATCACTTTAAGTCTATAGCTTTTCATTTAATACTTTTCATGTGTTACACTTTATTTATCAATTACTTAACATAGATATTAGTTTATATATAGAAAGAAAAGGCCGAACTACACGTTTTCTTAGCTATCTTCGAATTTAATGAATTTATGTTTAGTCCAAAAGATATCCCCGATGGGGACAGGTATGGGGATGTAACTTAAATTCTCGACGGGGATGGGACGGGGATTATAAGTGAGAATCAGGTATGGCCAAGGTTGTAAATATCGCTTTTCGGTATCGTCTCGGTCAATCACCGATAAGTGATATATCGGGGATATGTCGGGGATATATTGGATTTATCGGGGATATATTATAAGTGATATATCTTATATATCGGCAGAGATAACTGAGATTTACAACCATGGGTATGGGGATAAGGATCGAGATCCCCGACGATACCCGCCCCATTGCCATCCCTACGTACAAAACAAATATTGGGGCTAGGGTATTTTAGCGGTTTCTTAGGGTAAATTGCATTTTGGGCCTATAAACCCATAACTTTGGTCTTTGGGCATGTGTTACAGCATTCAAGTTTTACTTGTAATTATTAAAGACTTTGTGAAGAGATATACTATAAAATATATTCTGTAAAAATTTATTAGTTGATGTTAATATTATATTGATATATAAAAAAATGATTTAGCACATAAAAGAAGTTAAGGATCATCGAGTTTCTAATAAATTTTTGATACGATAATAACTAATAATTGATTGATGGATAACTGTAACTTGTCTACAGACTCCATATATATAAACAACCAACAGACACATACATTCGTTGCAATGTTTCATGAATCGTTGTGTGTGTAACCGCCACTTCAACCATTGTGTCGTTTCTGCAATAATTAACTGATGGGGTCTATTTACACGGCTTGTTGGCCTACAGGCCAAGCCAGAATACCCATTTATTTATTGACCCAATTCTAAATAACATAATAAAGTTTGACCTTTTAGTAAACTCTTTGGACCGTTTGACATTAAGGTCCAACATATACCATTTATGGGAATGAAAAATTAAAGACATTGGTTCTTGAAAAAAAACTGTGTGAGATATTGCTTGGATGTTTATAAATTTCTATCAATAAAATAAACAGTTAATTGAGTGTTAGTAAGCTTTTATTTATTGAACAAAACAATATTGCTCACTAGTCAATATAGGCAATGTGTACATTAATTTTCATACTTGCGTAGAATTATGTTTTTTTAATTTCCCCAGGTTAATGCCGTGAGCTGGCATCATGGAGGACGTTGCCTTTTGAGTGGATCGATGGATAGAAAGATATACATGGTGATTGTCTTCCCAAATCTCTTGTATTGTCTTCCCAATCTCTTGTCAATTGAATGTCTTTTTTAAACGCTTGTAAAATGCTTTGAATGGCTGCATACAGTCTTGACCTTCTTACTTGATAAATTTGCAATCACAAACACTAACTACTAACTGACCTCTTGAAATTTTATCTGGCTGTGCTACTAAAAGGGTATCAATGTGTTAAGAACGGTCACATGTAGTTTCCTTATAGATCTTCTTTGTTGATAATGTGATCATTATATTGCAGATGGATTTGAGGGAAGACATAACGAAAGTAGAAGGAACCAAGTGGTGGGAAACCAATCATGGTGTGAAAAGCTTGGCTTGGAATCCGACGGTGGATCACAAATTCATGGTTAGTACTGTTTAATCTGTCAAAGCCCCATATATTAACCAGTGCACTTAGAGTAAATGTCGATGTGTTCGACTTATATAACCTGTTTGATATAATGTAAATCCAATATCAACTCACTTGTAAATAAATATGTAACAGTGACGAGTGAATTGTAATTCTTTCTTGTCAGGCTCTGCTAGATGACGGTGAAGTTATCTTCTATGATTCCCGGAATTTTTCACCAGAGAATTCAATACCGGCTTCTGAAAATAAAGCTGACAAGATAAGTGCCGTTGCTTATCACCCTTGTAAAAAAAATGTAAGACTTTGGCTTAGGCTTTTATTTTTTTTTTGTCATGGTATCACCATTAACACAAAAAAGAATAATTTATTTCCAGGTTTTTGCCACGGGGTCAAGTTCGGGAGAGGTAATTTAATGTTTGATTATTTATTATACTAAACATTTGTTTGAGATTGTTTGGACTAACATTGTGTATTATTATTAAATAACAGTTGAAGGTCTGGGATCAGAATCAATTGAGCCAACATTTGAGTGAGCAAAAAGTTTGTAAGGGAAAGATCTCCAAGTTGACATATCGAACAAATGATCCAATTTTGGCATATGCTTCTTCAAGCTATGAAGTTGGGACCATCAAGGATGAGTCCTAAATTTGGCATATGGTGAAGTTGGTTCTGTTTGTATTGTACCATGGAGCGTCTAATCGTCAACATTTTTTGGAAGCACTGTCAACAAATCCCGAGGGAGAACCATTTTCTTTTCTTTTTTTATTCTAAATCTTTTTTGGTCTCCTATTGAAAGTTCAAAGTTGGCATTGTTTTATTTCTCGGCTCTTCTAGCTTTGTATATGGCTTTTATATATGTATTGCAAGTGATATTGATGACTGAGATTTTTTTATTTCATCTTTCTTTTAAGTTCAACACTTAACACACTTTACAAATTATGAGTAAAGTATGTGTGTACAAACTACAAAGTATATCAATAACTAAAGGTCGCGTTTGGTTTACAAAATCTGATGGAAATTGATGGAATTGGAATTGAATTCCATTCTTAGTGCGTTTGGTTGCACAAAGAAGAGGGAATCCCATTCCATAGGAATGTAAACATTCCATCATTTGATAAAATCTCTATTCCTTGGGGATGGAGGAAGGAATTTCATTCCTTCCATCACCTGAATTTTCAAAAAATCAAAAACATTCCGTCAAATTCCATTCCTTCAAATTCCAATTCTTTTGAAAGATTTCATTTATTCCCAAAACATTCTGTGAACGAAACGCGTCTTAATGGTACCAATAACACTTTCATCATTTTGCTGTTCCAAAAAAAAAAAAAACACTTTCAGCATTTTAATTGGGGGTTTACACATGCGCCAATGATTAATTAGCCTAAACTAATTAGCCTAATTGTTGGCCTAATAATCTGAGCCTACCATTTGTCATTTCTTACAATTAATTAATAATTAATGCTAAAAAGTTCAATCTGATGTCCTATTTTACCTTCTAAAATTTATATAATATAGATACAGATAATTCTTTTTCAATTTGTATATACTAGTTTTGCCATTTCTTACAATTAATTAATAATTAATGCTAAAAAGTTCAATCTGATGTCCTATTTTACCTTCTAAAATTTATATAATATAGATACAGATAATTCTTTTTTAATTTGTATATACTAGTTTTGCATTGGATTATGAAGTCGATCGATTCCGTTCTATTTGTTATATTATTGTCTTATTGAATTCATATATTATTATAGATAATAGATAAATTCTTACTAATTTAGTTATTTATTGTTGATACATCATGTTACACGACAACTTATATTGTTGATGGGGCTTTTGTGGAGGATTTTTTTTGCAAGAGATCTATGTTTAGAATCTAGATTTTTTTTTTCTTCTTTTTTTTGCAAGATATCCGTGTTTAGAATCTGGGATGGAGATTCACCCTTTTAATACTCATGTTGTGACTTAGATTACATGGCCTTTTTTTGTTTTATATATGAAAGGGCCGGGTGTTTATACTCATTTAGATGGTGTTGTAATGGTGTTTATACTCATTTATGAAATGGATGTTATACTCATTTAGATGGTGTCGCATATGGCAACCACGACTCCGTGTTGTAGTTTGTTATGGAGAGTTATACACTATTTTAAAGTTATTAAATAGATTTGGATTGAATCATCTTTTTATTGGCATAATGGCTACAGTCAGATTGTTGTGATATTTACTTGT
Source organism: Erigeron canadensis (assembly GCF_010389155.1). Classification (NCBI taxonomy): domain Eukaryota; kingdom Viridiplantae; phylum Streptophyta; class Magnoliopsida; order Asterales; family Asteraceae; genus Erigeron; species Erigeron canadensis. Next base: position 28,261,958 of record NC_057765.1, read on the forward strand.
TTAAATTACTTTAGTATATAAAATAAAGACAGACAGATTAATAATATGTATTCCGTAATCAAAATATAATATTTTATTTTATTTATATTCAAAATTCAAAATATTTATCAAATGCAAGTTTAGTTGAAAAAAAAGAATTATCTGTATTATATAGATTTTAGAGGCTAAAATAGGATATCAGATTGAACTTTTTAGCATCAATTATTAATTAATTGTAAGAAATAACAAATGGTAGGCTCAGATTATTAGGCCAACAATTAGGCTAATTAATCATTTCTCATCACCACAAAACATATACAACTACACATCTTTTCACAAGATATCCATTTACCGTTAAAAATAAATTAAATGAGATATTAATTATTTTATTTTTTTAAGTTAATAATAATCAAGAACAAAAAGTACTATGTATAGCCAAAAGCTTCAAATTGATTGATCACAAATGCGACAGGATTTTAGGATTGAAGGAGTATACGATGGATTCGTGAAATTATCAAGGGTATAAAAAACGAATTATGTTATAAATCTTGATCTTGGATCGATAATCATTCCTACAATAATCAACATATAATATAATAGATAGATAGATTAGGAGAAGAGATGCTGAAAGCAAGAGAAGAGGAAGAGAGAAATGTATTAGAATAATGAAGGTGTGTTACAATGGTTAGGGTTAAGCCCTTTATATAGATTAGTACAAGGGTATAATGGTAAATACACAAGATATATATATTGGTATATAACACTCCCCCTCAAATATATATTAGTAAATCTTATACACTAGTTGTTTTGTTGCCTCATTAAAAACTTTACTAAGGAAAACCCAATGGGATAAAACTTAGTTAAGGGGAAAAAGAGTGCAACATGTGTAATGCTCCCCCTGAATTGAGAAAACATTTTTCAATCTCTGAAGCCCGATCTTGTAGTGACAACTGCTTGAAACTGCTTCAAGGTAAGGACTTTATAAATAGGTCATCAAGGTTCACACTTGACTTGATTTGTTTTATATTTGTCCCTCATTTGATGTAGCTTGCTAGAGTTTGTTCTTTCTCCTTTGATGTAACTTTCTCTAATATGATTCGTGCAACCAGCAACGTTGTCTTCATAAATGGTCTTCGGGGTCTTCTTGATTGATTCAATTTCGCATGTATCGAACATGTGATTTATCATCAAACACTTATCGAATATGTGTTTTGTTAGATTACTTGGGACTTGTTATTTTGATAAAGTAAGTCTTGTGTCCCATAATAATATAAAAAGCTTTATATTGATCACATGTACCTCTTTCATGTTTCAACTCACGCCCAAAATAGTCATACTACTGTCAGTTAAGAAGACAGGTTCGAACTGGATCAAAGTATGAGTCTGTGCACTTCCAAGGCATTTTATATAATTGTCATTTTCTACATTCCCGTATAAATATGTAGTAATGACATCAAGTAATTTCATATGAAGTCCTTCAGAGATTGTAGGGCCGATTAAAATCTATTTATTGTTGCATATATTACGGGAGAATATGTTTCCTCATTACCCGGGATTTGAGAGAAACTTTGTGCAACTAATCGTGCCTTATATAATCTCATTGTTTTTATTTTAATCACCCATTTATAACCTACTGGTTCGACGTCTATAGGTGTGTGGCCTATAGGTCCGAAAGATACTTCGCTTTTGAGCGAATTTTGTGGCTTCTTGCCATTTTGGGCCAATCATTTTTGTGCATGCATATATCTAGAGTTTTATATACGTATTTTATTACGTTTGTTGCTATAGCATATGAAAATATATATTGCCAACATGCATGTGTTTTCCGGTTTCAAAGTGCACTATTATGTATATAACTATTGAGATCTCATTTTCATTTTGGAACCGTTATTTCATCAAGGACTATGTTTTCCTCTGGTATTGTGTATGTCCCTGGGATATTTAACTCTGTAGAGGTTTCATTGATGTCATATTGAAAATTTTTCACTAACTATGTATTTGCTCATTTCTTTTCATGGGCTTTTGTCCTTGGAATCGATTGGCCTCCCACGTTTAATTAGAGCAGGTGCATGTGATGCTGGTACATTCGACTTTATCACTCTATTTGTATATGTGAATGCATCTAGTAATTTATGATATTTTGGACTTCATATGTGACCACTTTTGGGGTCAAGATTTGATAATGGTGAAGCATTCTTAAGTTATTTCTTATGTTACCGGTCTTTCTTTTTCTTCTCTTCCCCTAAGACTGGAAATTCTTTCTCATCAAACTGGCAAACAACATAAAATATTGTAGATATGTCATCAGTTGATGGTTATAATTAATTGATAACTTATGGGAATAAAACCCAATGTATATATGTCCAGTCGTCTTTTTAGTCCCAAATTTAGCGCGATGTGATGGTATTGATACATATACCGCGCAACCAATGATTTAAGCGGGACAATTTAGTTCTTTTTCAAAAACCAATTGCAAAGGAGAATATGTATGATTATTATGTATGTACATAGTCATACCATGTATGAAAAGGTATCCTTATCAAAAATACTTTATTATGCACCATGTATATTTCGATTGGATCTATTTATAATATAACCTAGAGGATAAAGATTTAAGCTATTCATAGACAAATTATTTGCCATGTTTATTTGAAATAATTGATATTCCGTATTATTCATAAATATGGTTTTTAAATGATAATCATTTTTTTTCCCGAATATCTTTAAAACTCAGTAAATTAGATTTACTGGAATATAATGCGTCAATTATTATTTGAATATCCGAAGATAAAGTTATATGGGCTATTTCAAAGCCCTATATGATGATACTGACGCTAGTTAAGATGCCTAAGAACTTGGAAAAATATCATGAAGAGTCACATTCATCTCCAAAATTAGCCCCGAAGACATTTATCTTCAAAATTAGCTTTGCTAAAGCTACTTTACATTTTTCTTTTTGAAATAAAAATTTTTTTTTCTAAAAAAAACATAAGGACATAATAACTTGTGCATTTGAAAGAAGCATGCATGTGTATGCATATATATATTATAAAAAAACTTAAAGTTTCTTTTTAACTGATATAGTAATAAAAATTACATATATGCTTCATGTATGAAGAATAAATTGACATAATGTAAACGATGTGATATTAGAATTAAAATGAATACAAAGTTTAGATTTATAGATAAAAATAAGAATTTCAATGTGTGACTATTTAACATTAATAATGTTTCATCACAGTTATATATGTGATGCCACTATATTTGTTAATTATAAATATGGAAATGAATCATGCTACTAATTTACTAAAAAAAAGGATCAAATAAATTCGAAAATTTTCGCTCGTCACCATTAAAGATGATTTTTATATAATCTAATACAATTTATAATACAAACGCGTAAATGTAGATAATAACATTAAAATACAGATTCAATTTCCATATTTCAAGGCTAATAACTAATATAATATATTTTCCCATTTATTCTATCATAAAGAGGACATCTTAACATATAAAACATATGAATTATGATTTATGATAACAAAGATATTCTATCAACTGATTTTATTTTATTTTATTTTATTTTTCTTCAAATTTAATTAATATGTGTAAATTGTTTGTCTCCAACAAGCATATCGCAAAACAAAAATAAATACGAGTAAGAAAGAGCAACCAGATATTTTGAAATAAGTCATAATCAAGATATGTATATCTTAAACATACACTTCGTAGTAACTCAAAGAGAACTACAAAGTAATATAATTATCGTTATATGTAAACATTGATATATTTTTGTTTTAATTTAATTAATTGCAACATGGGTAAAGAAAAAGATATATATTACACATAAGAAAATTTTAAAAACTATATATGGTAATAAGTTTGTTGCCATATGTAAAAAAAAACTACGGATGGTATTTTTAATGCCACATAAAACAAATAAGCCATGGCATGATATCCTAAATTGTTTATTTCATTTGCTATCATAATGTGACACAATCCGTATTTTTAATTATAATTTGCTTTACTTTAATAATAAAGATAAAATCTATTTCATTCATTCATTCAAAGGAACACTAATCGTCTATAGTATCAACATGTGCAAGGATATGTTGGTTGTAACGTCTTTACGAGGACTGCATCAGAGGACGCGTTAAAGATTTTCATATCATAAAAAACACGGACATGTGTTTATACTACCTTCTTCGTACACAGATATTGGTTTCACAAATAAACATATAATATGTGCATACAACTTTCTAGGATTATTTTTGTATTGGGAGAAGATGACCGTTTTCCCAAAAAAAAATCAGGTATGATTCGGAAAGAGTGATAATCTTATATCATAAATACTTTGATTTCTCATTATTCAGATCTACAAGTTCCATTCATTACAAAAAAATATTGGTTATATGCACTTACGTATATGTATAACAGATTATGATATATATGTTTGTATATGTACGCAATCAAAGTAGAAGAATTGAGAAATCATAAATAAGAATGAAGAAACTTTACCAGAGGCGTGGCAGATCTAAGGATTGAGATCGGAAGAAATTGTTTGATCCAAAAATCGAAATGCAAAAGCTATTCGTGCTGATAACGTGTTATAAATCTTGATCTTGGATCGATAATCATTCCTACAATAATCAACATATAATATAATAGATAGATAGATTAGGAGAAGAGATGTTGAAAGCAAGAGAAGAGGAAGAGAAAAATGTATTAGAATAACGAAGATGTGTTACAATGGTTAGGGGTTAGGCCCTAGACTAGTACAAGGGTATAATGGTAAATACATATGATATATATATTTGGTATATAAGAAATTAGTTTTTGTGAATTCCATGTACTTCCTTTTCCTATTATTATTTTTAATGACTATCAAAAACAAAATTGGTTTTGAAATTTACTTTTCACCCCCCCCCCCCCCCCCCCCCCCCCCCAAATTATATCATCATCATTCAAATTTTGAGACAGGGTTACAACTTTTTTCCCCAACTGCCTGATTTCCACCCCACTCGAAAATTTTTGCAGACTTAGCACATATGGTTAGTACTTAGTAGTATGTTATTGTTCAATTGTTAAGTACTCGTATATGTTTTGTTTAGTTGTATACAGTTAATGAATAAATTAATTATTATTATCGGTTAGGAATAAATTGACAATGCTTTTGAATTTCAACTATTAGCCGTGTGTTCTTATAATAGCCTGCAGGAAAAAAGTATATATTACTATTACTAAATACTAAGATAGATATTAACTATGAGTGGAGATTAACCTTTATCATTTGAGGGTTAACGGTTGGCAAAGTGACCGATTTCTACAGAATGTCAGCTGGATTCTTACCTTTTAAGCAACTTTGATCATACTGATAAGTCACATATAGCGCATGTAAACATGCCTAAGTGAAATACATACAGCAATGCGTGTAGGAAAATAATGAATAGTAGCCCAGAATATGTTTTCCAAGTACTATTTTAGTATGTAAACCAAATCTCGAAGCTTACTTAGAATCACCTTGATTACACGTTTTGTTATAGCAACCCCACCCTATTAGTTATAATTCCTGTCACTTATGTAACTTTTGTTTATGATTGAATTTCGAACATGTAAACACTTGCATTCACCATCTCTTTATAGTCAGGTCTCATTGATCTTATTAATCTGCTATATCATTTTATGGAATCTTGAATCAACCTCTGATGATCGTTTTAGTACTTCTGTACATACTTTTAATTTCGGGTGTTATAATACCTTAATATTTGAAATGATGAACTTCATGAGGTTTTTAATTTAACAAGTGTACTGTACCAATGATTGTATATGACACCTAATATTTAAATCATATGTAGAGACTCTTGTTAAGTTTTATATGTACATTGTCATTGTCTCAGGCAACTTTTATGCGGGAAGGTCTATCTTCCAGACCAACTGGTGAGTTAAACCAGTTGCTTTCAAAATGGTCCCTTTGGGTTTCACCAGCGTATGCCAATTCCGTGCACATAGGCAAGAAATAATTCAGATATCTTTGGGGTCCAGAGAGCTTGACAAGATATTAGATGGTACATGAATACAAAATTTTATGTTATAATTTAGTCAAATAAGTAGTATCTGCAAGCATTAAACATTGACTGATCTTCATGACTACTTTGATAGGAGGAATCAAGAATGGAATGAGTTTTATCTGTACTTTGTCAAAACCGGTGGTTATATCAATAGTAGAATCACAGTCCCAAGGTATCCAAAAAATGCAAGAAACATTTGCTTGTGTAGCTTGCTTCGTCATGCTCTTGCTTAGAGCTGGAAAATGGGCTAGCTGGGCAGTTTGGGTAATGGGTTTGATATAATTTCTCATTCTCAACCAATTATCTGTTGGAGCTTTAACAGTCATTAATATATTTCAACTCACTTCATCTAAAACAACGATTAATATGCACTAGCTCTGTGCAGTTCCAGTTCAGTTCACATTTCATTTTTTGGTTTGGTGGTTTGAGTTTTATTTGCTCTTCATATTAAATGTCAATGGAAAACACGAGTTGAGAGTGAAGACCTAAGCTATGTGCATGTGACTATAGTTTGTTTGAAGAACATGCTAAGAAAAATGATGTTTAGTAGGAAATTTCTTAGCGGTTTCTTCTTTTAAAGATTTTGTTTCCATTTGTGGATGTGTCAAAACCATGTTAGTATGTTAATGCCAATGTGAATTTGATGGATGTGGACAGCTTTTGGAGATGAAATTTTCTACTGTTATTGAATCTTATGCGTTTGCCTACCTTTTAGCCTTTTTACAATTTTTGTTATATATCTCTTCTTTGTTTTTGGCTCTACAGGAAGATCACAAATTCAAGCAAACCCAAAAAATAAGAAATTCGAATTATAGACTAAAGAATATCTTAGATGCATGGTAGAGCAAAATTAAATGTGATGGGGGTGATGATATTGATCTACAAAGCCAGGATATTAAGGAGCTGGTTAAAAAGAGTCGAGGAGGTTGCAGGGTTTGCAGCCAAAGATTAGTAAATGGTTGCCGAATACAATTTTCAGAAGAAGAAAAGTGATGACACAGGACTGCTTCCAGAACCCGCTGAAAGAAAGCAGCAGCTTTCTGCAGGAAGTAATCAAACTCATCTATTATACATATTCATCTGTTGTGTTTCTTTGTTAGTGATGGTTCATAAGCATTATCGTGCTTCAGACTCAGTGTATTAAAGAGACGGAGTGATTAGGGCTGTCTATTGTTGGGCTTGAACCCTAAATATGCTCGCCCAAATTGGATATGTCCTTCAAACAACACTGCCTCCCGTCAAACCACCTGTCACGAAGGATACCTCAGCTCGGAGTGTGTCTTGGTAACGTTTTAAGCATAATATCCAATTTTGAGGGGGGTAAAATGGGCAGGCTTGGTAGTTGCTCCTAATGGATTAGGTTGGAATTGACATATCCCCCCTTGTCTATCTTCTTATAAATGGGTTATTTTAATTATGATTATATAAGTTATCATGACAAGCATAATCAAAGCATTTTTACAAAGCATTCAGTAGGTTGTATGAATTAGTACTATAGTTTGGGTGACTGCAGAACGATGTGACCTGTTCTTAATTTTTTGTCAAATTTATTTAACCATCTTTACTCCCTATATATGCCAATTATGGTTATTGTCTTTTCCCCTATGTGGCATGGCTAAGAATTTGAGTATCTTGCGAAAAAACATATATATCAATCTATCATAAACTCTACAGACAGTTATTTGGGCTAAACTAGACACTATAATCCATATACAATCTTCTCGCATGCTACCCCTTCATCCAAACTGCTCCCTACTTTGTATTTCGTCTCTCTCTCTCTCTCTCTCTCTCATGTTTTTTATAATGTTCCGTCATCTCCAAATTATGGAATCCATTGTGGAAGTTGTTCTCCTATGGTTGGTAGTTCTCTCAGTTTACCTTCTAACTTTGCTGAATGCAGGTTTAATGAATGCTTCGATTGTGGACCTGCAGCAAAGTCTATTGTTCCTAAGTTCAGAGTGTTCTCAAAGCATGTTCCCACACATACCGGCTTCAAAGTGCCATAATTTGAGGTAAAGTCAGCTCTACTTATTTTTAAATAGGATAAAAAGATTGTGCTTATTAACCATGAAAATCGGATATTAATTGTGGTGATATGTCATTTATAGATCAATCTTCTGGTTGTTGGAGCTATATTCTTCAAGGGTATTAGAAGCTTTCTTTTCATACTGAACAGCTCACTTGGCGCTTTTCTTTTGGTTCGTATTGCAACTACTCTTCATTATAAAACCTTTATTTTGGTTATTACTGTGCAAAAGGATAATCATTGAACCCTATGTTTTCAGATCGTCCACCAGCTGAGTGCTACTCCCATCTTTTATTCTTTTACATGACTTCTACAACCACGATGTAGAGACACAAATTTGCTCAACTTCTTTTTATCAAGTTTACACTAGTTCCAACAACACATCTCTACTCTTTGTTAAATTGTTTCTAGGGTATATATTGCATGATTTGGTTCAAACCTTTATATATAAACGCTGAATGTGGTTTTTTGTAGAATTTGGCATTGGAGGACTAATTTTTTCCTTTGGGATGAAAAGCTCTACTTCAAGAAGAGTGGTAAATAAAAAGAAGCTTTCTAAACCAAATGCACACTGATTGAATATGTTTAGCACATGAATTTGCATTATATTGGTGGCTTCTGCAATAGTGCAACTTATTACCTTCCGTTTTCAGGATACAATTCATAAAGGAACGCCGTTCTTTTGACTCTTTGGTTCCGAGCAGCTACTCCTGGAAATATGTCTTTGTATCTTACAATATATTATAAGATTGAAGACATATCGATTGCTATGTGATATCGCACTTTACATACACATCATATGTTGGAAAAGCTATGAAAATTATATTAACAGCGGGAATCATCATCTTCCACGACATGTTCGAGGCTTCCCCATTTTGTGGGTACTCTTCTAACTTATTATATATACAGATCCTACATTTGATTCCATAACTCTTTGAGTTATCGTATTATGATTCCATAGTATATATACAGACCCTACGTGGTTGTAGTAAAAGTTCTCGTTCTGGCTGGTTTTCAAAACATTTGCATTGCATGTATATCCACACAAAGTTCGGGAAAGTATTCATTATGTAAAAGAGAAGTTGCAATAAGTCATCTCATTCCAAATTTGTCAAATAAGACAAGATTGATTAATTGATATGAAAACAGTCTATGCACAAGTAGTATAAAATTTTGAATTCTTGAAAAGTAAAGCATGAGATCATCTTCCACGACATGTTCGAGGCTGCCCCATTTTGCGGGTACTCCTCTAAGTTAGTATACATACAGATCCTACATTTGATTCCATAACCTTTGAGTTATAATATTATGTTTTCTTTTACTTTATGATCTTCAAGACAGATGTTTAAATAAAAGTATTAGCAGTCTCACCATCTAACTTTTCATGATATACTATGTAGATTTACCATATGAAAGTGGGGCTATCGCATCAAACCATAGAAGGAAAGGAGAAGCCCTTGCTATATATGGTTTAACAGAATATGGTGATGAAATTGATGTTATTGCTCCAGCTAACATTAATATGGAGATGAAATTGATGTTATTGCTCCAGCTAACATTCTGAAGCAAATATTTAAGATCCCATACTCTAGGGCTCGCCTTTCGATTGATGTGCATCGCATTGGGCAGTCTCTCATATTGGATACAAGGTGTATTGGATATCCGTAAGGATGACTTTGCTTTCTGTTATATTCCTCGTGATGTGGTTTTTTTGATAAATTAAGGCTGGCTTGGTCCAGGTTATATGAATCTCTATCAAATCAAATAGGAAAAATTTATATATCATGTTAACGAAAAAAGAAACAAGCGGGCCAAAAGCTGTTTGTATTGTATTTGTCAATACATAAAACTTATAAAAATAGTAGAATTACATGCTATATACTAATAAATAAAATTTATCTGGATTTATAGAATTTAGTGTTGAATTTCTATTTATTGGATTTAGTTTTTGTGTAACACGGGCTTAGCACCCTCATAGCACAATTCAAGACGGGTAATATGCTTGGAGCTTACTTGGGTTTACCCGAATTTCAAAATTTGCAAATTTTGTACAACTCGTGTGATAAAGATGATTACAAGAATTCCCTTCTTCTAGTATTAATCTTTTTTTATTTTTATCTATATAAGAATGAAATTGAGATTTCATGCATTGGAGTTCTGTTGTGGGGGACTTTTGACCTATCTTCATTTAAGTGAACCCTTTTATTTTACTTCCATAATCTAGAAACATTTGTCTTGTGCCTTTGATAGGTCTTTATAACGAGAAAGTCAGTAAAAATGATGTGAGAAAATCCTTTTTCATGGCTTTACCAAAATTTAAATTTAGGTAGATGATGAATGAAGGGTTGTTGCTGCTAGCTACCATATTACTAATGATACATGTAGGAGGTGTCAAACTAAAACTGTATTTGTTTTCTTTTTGTATCAAGTTTATTTGTTGCCTTTTGATATTTCAGATTGCTCTTAAACATTCAGTTCTTTAATCATATTTAGTGGTAGGCTTCTTTTATTGCAAATTTTAAACGTACATCACATTACCTTTTGGACTCCAGTATCGGTTGCCTGATGATTATGATGAAGAAGGTTGTGTCAACCAAGAGAAAAGAAAGAGGACGTGCTTTAAAGTTTTCATACATATGATGTTTCCTATCGGTCTTAATATGATATTTTTATCTTTTATTCTTGGATCTGTTTCACAACGTAAAGAGCAAGCATGAAAAAGGTCAAAAGAAGGTGCTTTGACTGGGCCGAGGCAATGCCTATGTGGTTTCAGTTTTTTTTTTAACAGTTTGTCTTTTTTTATCAACTTTACTTCCATACATGCTTAAAGATAGTTGCTGCTGCTACTTCCAGTTGTTCGATATTTCTACACGTTTAATCCCTGGTTTGAGTACTTCATGTTTTCTTTTGTTCAGTCAAAGGATACTACAGAATCCACGCGTTGCTGGTATCACTTCAAATCATGGAGCCAGAAGGGGTACAGATCGGAGATCCCTATGCTTGACAGTTGACATGGTGAAGAGAGGGACGAAGGAAGTAATATTAGTCTTACACCTGCCATATCTCCTCTTTGTTGAGTTAGTATTATGCAGTGATATACACAATACACAAGTGCAAGTTTGGTTTAATTTACATATTCAAACAAAGAATTGAATTATATCTTTTTAATACAATACCAAATAAGTAATAAATATCATTAATTCATTTGTGATAATAGAGAGAAGGCTGCAAGTATAATTGAAGTTGGAATTGTGGCTATTAGTTACAGATGATACAAGAGCTAAAGGCTGTAGAATTTGGTAAGCTTGCAGAGATTATTGAAAGTTGCAGTCTCGTAGGATGGGGTAACAGATCCGTATCTAAAATTTCTCAACTTTTATAATATGAAAATTGATAAACACAAAAAACCCACCCAACTAAAAGTTGAAAGTCAGTGCCACTCTAAACAATCCAAGGTTTGTTGATGAAGCTCTTTGTCTCCAGCTGCTACTACATTAAAACCTGCGTACAGGAAGAGTTGAAAGTCAGCGCCACTCTAAACAATCCAAGGTTTGTTGATGAAGCTCTTTGTCTCCAGCTGCTACTACATTAAAACCTGCGTACAGGAAGAGGATCATAACCAAAAATCAAGTAGAAAGCACTAGAAGCAGTAAAGATGTGCATGGCAATGCAACCGTGTAACGGATCAAAACGGTTAGCATTGTCCACTTTTCCTTTTCTCTTTTTAATATAGGTAATATGTCAGATATGATGTACATAGATTAGTAAAGAAACGAATAAAACGAATAAACGACTAATGAAATTGTAATCTTGTATACGTAAACTATACACTTGAGGTGATGTAGACCCATTTTCTTCTTAGCCTTTTTATTTAACATAACTCAAACTGTCTATTTACAAGCAAATGGGTCAATAAATGCCACGTACAATGTAGATAGTTTATAGAGCCTGGTGCGTTGGCAAAATCTTACCAGCCAGAAATTTAGGGATAAGAATCTTACAAGATGCATTGTCGGTATGTAACCATATTACAAAATAGTGTACTTTAGAAAGAGATCGAGTTACTGGAATATTACTTTTTGCTTGTGAATTGGGTGAAGCTTCCCAGCTAAGGTGGTTCCCATTCCAATCAGTTATTACTCCACCAGCACCTTCTATCACCGGGATCAATGAGAGGAAGTCGTATGGCTGCAATGTGCACTACTATTACTATTTTACCAAAGTTAAGTTTTTCACATGGTACATATTATCTTCTATCTTGTGAGATTTATATATCAGCTAAGTTCATACAAATACCACAGAACTTAATCAAAACATTTATGACAAGGAATTTAGGGAACTAGTGAAGCATGTGTTTGAGTTATTGATTTCATCCTCAATGAAAATAAGAATCTTTCTAAGTTCTATGGTACATGGTTTGATTTGACTAACTGTAAATGCCCTTATAGAAGATGATGGAATACATAATGAAATGAAAACTTACCTTGAGACCAGACTCAACTACAAGATCCACGTGCCCAGAGGCCAGAAGTGCATATGCATAACAATCGCATCCATATAATGGCACTTTTACCTATGAGTCATGGATATTAACAAAGAAATGTAATCAGAATATATAAGTTAACTTCAAACACTACAGTGGTTAGAGGCATTTCTTATTCGGTAAAAGAAAGAAAAAAAAAAGTCAATAGAACAGGTTTTTAATATGTGTGACTGCACACTTCAATGGTTATGGAAACTAAAATCAGATAATATTAATAGAAGTACAATAACAGACCTTATCTCTGACTCTCGCAAATGCCTCTACTGCATCTCCACTAAACAGATGTGGACTAGTTGTATACCTAAATAGAAAGGTAGGACATAAGAAGAAATACAGTGATGGGTTCCCTCTCATGTCGTTAATATAACATGAAAAAAAAGTCAAAATTGCATGTTACAATTAAACATCTTGAATGTTCAAACAAAAAGACATTCTTAACAATTCATACAGATATGCTTGTGAAAGTTTTGGACAGCTGCGAGTGGATATTTCTTCTCTGTTTAGTTTTGTGGTTCTTCCAGTTATACCAACCCATCTTTCTCGTAAAATAGGCTGATCAATGATGCCAAGAATCTGAATACGAAGCAAGAAAATATCAAAGACGCACAAGCATAAACCGAAGTTAAGATATTTACAGCCCAGGATTCCCCACAAAAGAATATATAAATACCATAATGAATTTTACAAACTTAATGCAAATGGCTCTCAATTTCTTTTAGAGGACATGTGCATCATGCTCAAGCATACAATGTGTGCTTATAATTCATAACTATGAACCGTAGAAAGATTCAAGTCCAAATAGATTTTGGAGGACAGCTACAAGTCGATAAACAATGGTCGCTGATAGATCTAGCTTTTTGGATTAGAAGGAAGCATATTGCAGCAGTTACACCATAACTAAATAGATTGAGAAAACATCATTCTCCAATCTCTATCCATGTAGATAGATGTAAATGAAGGCAATAAAAAGACAGACTTCCACTTTATGTTGTTCAAGCTTTTTACAAGATTTAATATTGCTAACAAGCAGAAAGTACATGAATGATCTTCTATATTTGGAAAGTAGGTTGTTTACAAGAAATTTGAGGGATAATAATATTCATACCGGTTTACCTCTGTGCAGTAGAGCAATGAGTGTGCCAAAAAGGGGCTTGCCTGAGTACAGCAACATAGCCACTTTAAATTTTGCCTAAGAATAAACGGCTAACTTGTTACATAAGATATCAAACAGAAATTTACCTGTAATAAAACTCTTTGTCCCATCTATTGGATCTAAAACCCACACATAATCTGCAGAATTCTCTTTACATTGCCAGCCATTTTCCTCTCCATAACTGCAATTAGATAAAGCAGTTTCCTTCATTTATTTGAGCAGCAACATGAACTAAATGAGATATGCATACATATCACCGGACATCAAGTACTGTGGTTTCACCCTCTCGTTTATATCCTCAGTAGGCTTCAGTGGCTAAGACATTGAAGGTCATGAATATTAAATGTCCAGTATTTGGCAGGTTATATATGTTTAATGTCATTTAAGTTTTCTTAGGCCTCATCAGCTTCTGCAAGTAGGTTACTTTGATTTAGAATCATATACAAGTGGGGCCTGTCATTTGAAATATGATTATAATTCTTCAAGATTTCAACTTTGATGGAGCATTTCCATAAAATAATGGAAATTTACATTCTGTCACTGCCTACTTCCTACATCCCTATGAAAACACCAACCAATAAACCTCTGCCATTTAACTTTGTTTAGTAAAATCATAAGGTTTCATATAAAATGATACAAATTAAATCTACAAACAATTTGCTGATACATTTGATCTATATGTAGAAATAATATGGAAAAAGGTATGAAACAAAGCACAACGAATATGACGCAAAATAACATCTTCCACCAAACTATAGAACAACAGAATCTTGCTTCACTACAAGTATAGTTTGGGAAATATAAGCAGAATTCTTGATTATCGTCAAGATAGCAATTAACACCGCGATAGGGGATGACACTTACATAGCATGAGACGGAAAACTTTCTTGTATGATCAGAGTCATAGCTTCCTCTGCAGCTCTATCGGCTATCGTTACCGGACCTTCAAATATACATCACGATTACATTCTCAAACTGAACCAAATATTTCAATTCCAATTATTTCTTCGAATTTATCCACAATACAAACCAGCAGCCAGCCAAATTTTATTTCTTCCAATTTAAAAAAGTCAAAGTCAACACAAAAAAGTCAAAGTAACATAGCACAAATCAGGTACATCAAATCACAAAAACTATAACACAACAAATCCAAATTTCAATGACTTCTTCATTTTATACAAAAAAAACTCATCCAAATTTCATTTCTTCAAAAACAAAAGTCAAAGTCAAACTAGCTAAAAATAATGTGTAAAAAAAACAATTCACAGCATAAGTTCTTTTTTTCGAACATTAACACCACATATAAAGTCAAAAGAAATGAATGCATATATGTACGTATATACAGTAGTATAAAAATAGAAACTAACTTAAATCAGGTTTATCAACAATATCAAATCTTTTGCGGAAATATTTCCGGATGACGTCACCGGAAGCATCAGCTAATCTGTCAGCAACGGTTTCAAAATGATCGAGGTCCTCCGAATCACGGTGGTCGGTAACGGCGTTGGAAAGTGTGGATTTTGGTGTGGTCATAGAGATGGATATGGGAGGTGGTTTAGTGAAGAAAGGTTTTAGGGTTAATGATTTTTTTGAAATTAATGATGATGATAAAGATGGATTGAAGTCAATTAAATTAGATGAGATTAAATAAGAAGAACCAGAATTAGAATTAGGGTTAATTGATAAAGATAGAAAGTGAGATTGTTGGAGCATTTTTGTTGGTTGGTGGCGGGAAAGTGAAAAAGAAAAGAAAAGGGGTTTTTGGTTGAGGTTGATTGCGAGAGAGAGAGTCACGGAGTGTGATAATTTTGGCTTTAAGCGGTTGGCTAAATATTTAGGGGGGAAGGAGTGGGGCTTGGGTTCCCCTAACCCGATCGGTAACACCATTTCCAGGTATCGGCTAAGACTCGGGTAGGGTAATTTCGGGTATGACTTTGGTTTGTGAAGCCGATTGTTGGGTATGTTTTCTTTTTTTTTTTTGTTTGACCTTTAGCTGTTGTATGCGTATGGCTTTAGATTGCAGGAGCCAAAATGGAGAAGATAACAAACTTTGACAAAGGTCAAGTTTAGTCCCTCTAGTTTTAAAGTTTTGTAAATATATATATAATAATAATATTATAAACTTTAAGTTTAAACATTTTTAGTCCCTGCGGTTTTTATATATTGTTTTTTTAAAGTGTTATTTACTAATGTATTTTTTTTTAAGTATAATGTAATGTTTTATTAAGTTTTAAATAAAATGTTTAGTTAAATTATTGGTGTAATAAAAAAAATGAATTTGGGTAAGTTTAATGAATTGGGTATGTATTTCAAGTAATTTGGATAAGAATTGGGTAGTCGTGAGTTGGAGGGTATTGATTAGGTGAAGGATTAGGTAAAGTAGCAAACTCTACAACCACTCCCTCTCCACCCTTAATGGCAACAAAACAAAATATGAGTCGTGGATCAACATTCGGTTCGGAATATAGTACAGAAACTTAAGTGGGCTATGGTTAGAGTAGTGAAATTAGAGCTTGAAAATAAAGTTAGAAGAACGCTTAATTTCAATCTTTTTCATATGAGTTATAATTTTAAAAACTTTTTGAGACTTACAAAAGTTTTTTAGACTGAAAATTTAAACCTTTTGAGACTTATAAGAGTTTTTTCCTGAAAATTTTGACTTCAAATGTGTATTCAAACAACATTATTATCTTAAAAAGAAGTTATTTGAATATATATTCAAACATAACTATTATTTTAAACAAGAATTTTATTTCACTCGGAATATCTAAGTTAAAGAAAATGATTTATCCTCCTAAAAAGTTAACCTAAAAATCATTCTAATAACTTTAAATAGTGACATGTAAACACCACTAATTTTCTTTCCTAACATCACCAACATCACCCCTGATTTTTTCAGGTGTCCTCAATATAAAGAGAAACAATCATTTCCTTTTAGTTAATTCCATGTGATTACTATTCACAATCAACTAACATATGAAAGAAAGAAAGTTAATAAAAACTTTATTATTAAAACATCGGGGCTGCTTTTAAGCTCCTTAAAGCCCATTATCAAACAGACTCTACGCAATTGTATGTAACTATTTTAATGAGGTTGAATTCTTGTTAAGAGGTTTAACGTCAATACAACTGCTTTTGTCACTAACTTAGGTAAGACGAGCCTACAAAACGGAAACAACAAAACCAAAATGTTTGTTTTTGGAGTATTCAACAACCAGAAAAATAAGAAAACTACTAGACCGAACTGCTCAGGCCAATCATGTCCTGGTCCAGGTTCCAATTCCAAGTCTTTAGTTCAGGCCGGTTTCGGGCTGTTTCTTCAACGTACATTAGTTTACACCAATAAAGATCATTATGAAACCAAAAGCAACGTTTATACAACTGAAAACCAAAATAGTAACACAACCATTAACTTAACACATACGACTTCCAATTCGTAAAATCAACTGTAAACTACGTAGTATGTACTAGCACGAACACAAATAAGAACTTAACATCAACTATATATGTTAATGTTTCAGTGGTGTCCGGGAAGTTTATCCTTGATCTTATCCATCAAACCCTTCTTCTCATGTTCTTCCTCACGGTGCTCCACATGAACGTGCTCGGGTTTCGGTTCACCTATCGGTCCGGCCGGTGTGGTAACGGTTACTTTCGTGGTGGCGGTATACACTTTCTCAGGAAGTACTTGTTCCTGCTCATCCTTGTTTTTATGTCCTGGAAGCTTTTCCTTAATTTTTTGCATCAATCCTTTTTTCTTCCTCCTCCTCACTCCTTCTCGGTTGTCGTTTTCCTCAGACTGATGATGATATTCAAAAACCAAAGCAACAAATCGTCAAGTATATGCACTTGTGGAAGAACACTACAAAGTCTTTTATCTATGAAAATTCTGTAGTTCAACAGAAGAAAGACCATACATGACGTACAAATTATTAGTCTTCTCCACATTTAAAAGAGCATGTTATTTTTGCTATAAGAGCACCCCAATGGATGTACCCAATACTAGCTAATACATTGTCACATTAGCGCCACATCAGAAAAACCTCCTTCCAATACATTTTCCTCAATTCACACCCAATACCCAATACATCCAATACATTCCAATATACCTCTTCTCATGCACCCACAAACATATATACATAAAGGAAAATAAATATAAAAAAAATAAAAAGGCCAAAAACTCTTAAATACGTTCGTATTCCCCACCACAATTAGCTTCCAATACGCTTGAATACAATGCACACCCAATGGTGTGCACCATATTCAATGGTGAATACATTCCAATATGGCACACATTAGGGGTGCTCTAATACTTCTAGAAAGGCACAACTCTGTTCTTTTTCCTCACACTTCTCTTTGTAGGAAATTAGGCTTTCTTATAACCTATAAAAAGTATATACTCACAAATCTGTGTGAATTTATAACCTTGAACCTCCTTTTGGCTGGTGAGTCAATTTCTTAGAAAGGCATATATTCACAAATTTGTGTGAATTCAAACTAAATCACTAATTCACTATATATGTGTGTAAGCATAATTATCTGTTCTAGTCCGTCCAGTCGTTTGGAAATTGCACATATTTTGAATTTCAAATGGTGACTCGTCATTCTTTTAAAAAAGAATCTAAAGCAATTAATTATATCGACACAAATTAAGTTTGTCAAGGCTTTATACGGTATTTAATTTCTTTCTCCGGGTACCCGTGGTCCGGCCCTTCGCTGTTTAAAAAAAAAAACTAACAGGGGAATTGTTAAATAAAACATGCAGTACCTATCTCTATGTAAAATTTAACGGAGGATTATGTGAATTTCAGGGTTTTTTTTATGTTTATCAAATTCAAAGGTTTAATTTATAACTTTTTTTAACACAAAAAGTACCTAAGATAGGTAAAGAGGTGCCGTACGGATTAATTCCGGTAACTAATATTATAACTATCTTCTAGAGTGGTTATAAACTTGGGCCTAATTAGATCACTAATTAAATAGCACATACTAGAAAGGTCTCATGTTCGAATCGCGCTAAATAACATGCATCTTAAAGGTTAGAAACAGTCAAGCGATTCCCGAGTTAGGGTACATTATTATAGTCGAAAGGAATCAGCTTAATTAAAGCTAAACCTGAATAGCGAAAAGCTAAGATATATAGAATATATATACATGCTTAAAATGACAAAAATATCACAAATCCTAACATAAGTTTTGTATATACTTATTGAGTATTAAAGAGTGAATTTAGCAAAATTAATTTACGACTTATCTATAAACATTATTATAGTTTAAGTAAATATTTATTCGAGATCTTACCGAGCTAGATCCAGAGCCCGAGGAACTTCCAGTCTTTCCAAGCTGATGTTTATCACCTCCCACGTCACCACCACCCATCACCGCCTGACCACCGCCAAGTGCATCATCCTTTCCAACGGCCGTCATGGGCTGAGCAACGCCAGTAAGGTGCATGGGGACGCCATGCTCGTCGGTGAGTCGAACTTGTTGGCCTTGCTCGTCAGTCAGTTGAATCGGGTTCCCATGTTCGTCTATTATGTCCGCCATATATATATTGTATTAATAATCCGAGTCTAATAGTTAGTTTTTGTTTGATAAAAGAGAGTGATATAGATATATATCTGGTGGTTTTTATCGGTTGTCGGAGTATTATATGTACTATGATGGATATTGTTTGCATGAAGTTTTACTTACACGTACGATGCTTTTCTTTTTTGTATTGGTGAACTTGTATGCCATGTGGGATCCTGTTGCCACGTATCGTGTCAATTCACGAGTTAATTTTACCTTCAATTTTCTAGTTTCATTTTATCTTCTTTAACATATAGTAGAAAAAAAGAATTTGTAAAGGGGCTAGTGGTTTTCACATTCAGGTCGGTAGGTAATAGGTACAAAGACAAACCATTTTTTTAACATGAAAAGAAAAAAAAAACATTAAAGTAAATATTTATTTTGTCTGTCGCATTCCAAGTATCTAAAATTGACATTTTGACTTTTTGTTTATACCTTAATAATTGTAAATATTTTTGTTACCCTATATAAAACTTAATAATACAATATATGAATGGATAATCATTTAAATGTACTCAACAAATTACAAAACTAATTGTACATATTTACCCACTCATAGTTTTATCTGTTATAATACCATATCGAGGTTAAATAAATTGAGAGCTTATTAAATTATTTGTCAATGTCGTCACTTTGAGCAGGTAGATTGCGTTGATTTTTTTAAATAAATAAACACTCATAATAAAATTAAGTTGACTAGTTACGTGTTGAAAATGAGAAATGATAATTGTACCACATAATTTGATTAACATATCACACTGTACAAGTATTACAACATATTGTACAAAACAATTAATACATAGTTGTGGTAAATTAATCAACTTATATGGTACCAATATCACTTCCCATCGAAAATGGCCTTGTCGAGATTCTAAAATTAAGCCGTAAAAATTAGTTAATTTTCTAAGATTAACTTGAAAAGCAGGTTAAATGATTTAGTTCAAAAAGCTTTCAAATATTTGTAATCTTCACCTTTTTTCTTTTATCAAAATTACATTACAACCCACCATTAGAGATCCCTGTCCTTTAGCCGGCAAGCGCAAACAAAAGACATGAAATCTATGTTTGTCTGTTTGATGTTAAATGTTCTTGACACCATAATTTACCATTGATAAGATCAAAAAGTACAGCAAAAGACGACCATCAATCCATTTGCAACCATATTAATTGTACATATTGTGTTTATGCATACTGGAAAACTCGGATTGAAATCCTCTAAAGTTATTTCAACTTCATAGGTGAAAATTAAAAACATCAAATTTTAATCTTGACCATTAGATTTAATCCATTGGTTAAAGTTATTCCAACATCACCAATGAAGTTGGAATAAGTTTAGAGGATCTTAATCCGAGAAACTTTAATCACACGGTCCTTTTGACGACCATTTCTCGACGATCGGTCTTGGGCAATGTTCAACTATCTTTGAGTAGCATCCCTATGAAATGAGCACATATTCAAACCTGTGACCATTTTCTATTATATGCTACTCGTATAATGGCATCATAAAGGTCGCGAGGAAAATAAAATCACCAAGGCTGAAGCCCCGTGGGGCTATGCATTCTTAGCAAACGTAGATGGTGCCAAGAGCTAATGTCTTGTCCCAGTTTTGAATCTAGGAAGCGTCACCCTTTAGGGCATTTATGTCAACCCGAACGAAGTGAGATTACCTAATGCACATGAAATTACCGTTTACGCTCACTCTCTGGATGAAGGAGACGTTAAGTGTGGTTATCACGGTTGTAAGAGAGAAGGAATATCTATTACCAGTCACTAATTAGGTAGGTTCTCTTTAAAATGAAGCTAGTTAGAGTACAAGTCTTGTACCAAGTTCACAAGTAATACTATTACCCTCAAACTGGGTTCATGTTACATATTGAGCAAGTAGCACTGTAGCAATACTATATACTAAAGTTTGCCAGCGCAAGAATAATACAGACCATATAAACTAATTATAAATGCATACAGCAATTCACTAAAATAATTGACAAATGGATATTGCATACTCGATAACATGAAACCGGTGACCAGGTTACTTGGATGAAGAAGCAGCATTGACATCTGTGCCTTCTTGGCGCAAACTGTTATCTCTGCGGTAATTAGACTTGGCACCCTGAAATCAGATGGAGATATTTGTGTATGACTTTAGAAACATGTACTTATATGAATGCTATTGAATACTTGGTTCTTATCACGATTGCTTCCAATTTATGTAACCTGAGAATAGTATGGAATGCAATCCTCATTTTGTTCCTTCTGAATTGAGTTCATACTACAGTGGACAAAAAAGATGTGATTAACTTACTTGAAATATCGTTCCAAGCTTCTTCATTCCCATAGCACGTTGCTTGAGTTCCTCTTTTGAAACCGTTGGATCTTTGAGCACCTGAATTGGAAGCACATTATTTGCCAATGGCAGGCACACAACATTTATTTGATATTCTAGACGTTAAATTCTCAACAGTTTTTAGTTGGATAAATACTACTCGTATGTCATGCATCATAGGGCCCCTTTTACAGTCTTACTACAGATTGAGATTTCACGATTACATAATCATACTGCAATGCACCTCCAAACTCAGCCTAAATCTACAGCCAGATACCGCATGCATAATACACGATTTAACGTATACCTACCGCAATAACTGTGCTTTTGTAAACCAAAAAAATCTGTGTTTTTAATTTTCAGTATAGGCTAGTAATTTTTAGTATAGGCTAGTCAATCTACTGCGGGCAATAGAGAACTTGAGCAAAGATATGAATCAGTGGTAACATTTTTTTGACCCATTTTACTCATTGGTTGAATTGGGTTATAGTCTACTTTAATGGACAACTCAACTTGATATGGCTTAGTTTCTTTAGAGCAGTAGTAAGAAGATGACCCATTTCAAACCGAACCAATTTTGACCAGGTGCCCAACTGGCCCGACCCGCACATCTGGCCATCTCTAATTTCAACTCAAGGTTCAGACTGCCAATAATGTAGTTATTTTCCATAAGACATGCAACTGCGACACAGATACATACACACAGATGCATAAACATGAACATACCGCTTGGCAGACACGAGATAAGGTTGTCTCAATATCTACAACATTGATTTGCCATAGGGAGTTGACCATTTGGTCTTTTTTTTCTTCAATAGCTTTCATTATCTGCTCTTCCTTGGCTTCTGAATCATTCAACTTCTTCAGCTCCTCCTGAATTTGTATTAAAGATACGGCACCTATATACACAAAAACAATAAAATTTCTAGGGTCAATTTCATTTTCCTAATAACGCAGCAACTTTTTCATCTTTTTTACTTTTATCAGGTTACAAATTATCGAACCTGAAGCAGCTGAAACTTGTGATTTCACCTGGTGTCCCTTGTCCCTTACCCATTCTGCAATAAATGGGACCTTCATATAGCGTTTATCCTTTCCAAGTTCTCTTGCAGCTTGCCTTGTGTAAATGTATCCAATTGTATGTAGCATAGCCTCTCCAAAAGCTAAAAAGTTATAGCAACCCTTGGTTACAAGTTCACATCTCCAACAACAATAAGTACAATTGCCATTGCGGCAAAAACATCCCATATTGATAAAGTTGTCTTAAGGGATGTAAGGAAACATACCTGCTTCTGAGAGCTGGCGAGCTTCTGTTGTTGCCCAGTCTACAAATTCAGATGTCTGACCTTCAACAAATGGTCGAAGACGATTTTTCAGATTTGTTATGAGCTTGGTTTCCCTCTCCTTTTGAATTTCCTATAAAGTAGAAGAACGGTAACTGATATAGCATTGGTAATTACAAGAGGTGGCAATTCCGATCAATGTACTTATGAGGGAGTCATTTCAGGTAATGTTCTATATCTAATGGGTCAATTCAGGTTATGTTTTATCTCCAATGGGTCAATAAAGGTGAATCAGAAAATATAGCTGACAGGGAAACAGGTCAAACACGTTGAACTTTCAAACTCGCTTAAAGTGTCTTATTAATGTGTGTAACCATCTAAATCTTTTTTGTTGAAAATTTAATTATTATTGATATCTATATGTAATCATATTTGACGGAGTAGTTGCTTGAAATAATTTTAAAGAAGCCTTTTAGAGTCAACCAACCAGACCCGTTTTGACATGTACATGCCTATTTTGACCCATTACCCCGCCCACCTGATCACCCATGTTACCAACTCTAGCAATGGGTTTCCGTTTAAGTATTGGTGTAAAAATGCATACCCTCATCCTCTCTTGCACTTTCATTTTACGAATTTCAGGGACCTGTCCCTCTTCTTCAAGTTCAACCGACTGTATGGAAGCCATATAAAGTTGTCCAATATAATCCTCAAACAAATCGCTTCCAAAAAGCATGCCAAAAACAGTTGCAGGATCCACCATTGAGTCACTGTAACATATTATAAAAAAACCAACTCAGATGTAAGCTCTCATATAATGTAAAAAACAATGGAAAGAGGCATAGCTTAAGGTGTATAGAGATTCAGAATACAAAGAAACAGAACAATCATTAGTGCAAGAAGATAATGTATCACACTTACTCCTGTACTCCTGCTTTTCCATTTTTGTCATATGCTTCACGCTTCTCAGGATCACTTAGAACCTGATAAGCCTCTCCAAGGACCTTTGTGAATGAAAAATATACATAAATGTCATATATACACAAAATTTAGAAGTGTGAAGCTTGGAATAATCCAAGCAGAAAAACCATAAGGATAATTAAGTCCAATGCCACACCTGAAAATTATGGGCAGCTTTCGGATCTCCAGGATTTTTATCAGGGTGAACTTTCCTTGCCTTAAGAATAACATAACAATTAGAAGTATACATTGTTATATGTGTATTGAACCAGGGAATCTCGATTAATATTAGCATCAGTACTCATCTCCAAAATAGATGCTTTTTAATAGTACATCAGAAGCAAATTGTGAAATGTTACTACTTTGTTCAAACACAAAGCGTTGAATAGATGACAAAAAGAATCACACGTGACACATGATTCGTAGCATAAACAACACATTTTTTAATGATATCTAGGCCTTTAACGCTTTCTTAAACAAAAAGAAAGAAAAAATAACATACTTTGACATAGTACGCCTTTTTGATATCCAATGCTGATGCATCAGTAGCAACTCCCAAGATGTCGTAATATTCTGTGTCCTTAACCATTGTTCAGCAATCAAAACTTTTGTAAGGCTGGTAAATAGAAGAAAAAGAAAAGATAGCATGATAAATCAAGAATCATAATGCAAAACATTAACAAGCGCATCTTTGATACCTAACTCAAGAACATATATATAGATCCGGAATCACTAAAAAACAAAATTGTATCGATGATACTTTAACGGTGTTCATAACAGTTGCAAGTGATTACCGTCAGTTTAAAGATATGGGTCACAAGTCAGCCTGGCCACTAATCAGCGTGGATGGTTGATCAACACTTACCATTTGGCAATCACCAAGTCACCAGCTTAAGTTTGGAACTTTGCATTTCAGAATAACTTAAAAATCATCAATTTATGAAACTTACTTTCAAATTCGTCGACTAAGGAAACATATTACAGAGTACCTGAATTCTTCAATACAAGACTACTTTTCCTTAACTGATAAAACTATAAGAGAGCTTCCCAAAATCGAGAGTTGGCAAAAAGTAAGTTTTCTTAAAATGCATTTCTATCGTATTTGTACTAAAGTCACAAATCTCCTAATTGCTGATAATGCATCTTTTTAATTTAGGTTAAGGCAATTCCCAAACCCCACAACCGCGTTACACATTACCCCACTTGTTGACTGGCCAAACAAGACCATCACAAGAAACACAGTCCCTAGATACCGCTAAAGGCGGTGCGGTGCGGCCCTTCGATTTCCAAGTTCAACTTATTCTCTAATATTATGACTAAGCATTATTTACTTTATTTTTTAAATCATAAGTTAATAATAATTGTGTATACTACCCTGAACACCCTAGCTAGGATATATATATATACACATTCATTATATTTGCATATATATTCAAAATGTAGCTCTAGTTTCAACATTGTCTGATAAACATTGCATATCGAAATTAAAATTGACATGTATGCATACAAATTAAACAAATTAAATTTAAAAATAATACAAATTACATGAAATTCTAGATTATAAATCTATATATATAATAAGAGAACTTACAGATTTGGGAATAAGGAAAGATGGAAGCAATATGAGATATGTTTATATGAATGAAATCAAGTTTTGTTTACAATCAATCAATTTTGTTTTGATGAAAACCCCACTTTCAATGATTCGTTGTTCTGTTGATATATGGAATGAAAATCATAAATGGCCCTTTAATTCTTTCTAGAGAAAATATCACAAATGGTCCCTGTGGTTTGTCACATTCGCATTTTGCCCCCTGTACTTTACAAATGGTCCCTGTGGTTTGTCACATTCGCATTTTGCCCCTGTACTTTTTTTTCATTGCATCTGATCCTTGTCTTTTTCGTTACCAGAAGCCCCTGGCACTAACTTATGTTAAATTTGGTTGTTAAAATCCTTCACGTGCAAACCACGTGAGGATATAATCGTCTTTTTAGCAACCACAGGGACTATATATGATAAAAACCTTTTTTTAATTAGCAAAAATATATATAATATATAATATATAATATATATATATATATATATACGTAATTATATGTTGCAGGAGGATCCTACATTCCCATATTCCCACACAAACACAATTTGTTCTATCCCTTTAAAAACATAAGTTATCTCCCATATTCTATATTCTATATTTACAATCTGTTCATCCATCCATTCAATTTATATATAGAGATACATATACTTGTGGGATATATGTATCTTTTCTTCTTTTTTTTTTTTATCTATACAGGAAGTTATTTTCTCTCCAAAACCCACTGCCGGAATAACGCGCCGCTGCCATCTATATTCTCTTGCCGGAAAATGCACAAATATCCCACGATCTAGTTATCCCCCTTCCATTTTTATCCTTTCTCTCCATTCTTCTTTCCCTCCTTTATCTTTTCCTTATTTTCTATTCGTCGGAAAACGCGATCTCGCCGGGAAAAACTTTTCCTTCTTTGGCTACAGTATCTGACAACCAGGAAAAAGGCCCACCAACCCTTTTGCTTAAAACCGCCTCTGCTGCTGGCCAGCGGAAAACCCATCCACCGGAAAAGGCTCATTCTTTTTTCTTTTCTTTTTTTTCGTTTTTATATGTGTATTGGGTTGATTAAGATTAAAATAAGTGTATAACCATCTCTTTTGATTGGCCTGATTCAAGCTCTTCAAAATAATCAATGTTCGAGATTGATCATTAACCGAATTGGTGGTGTCTGTTTTGTTTATTAAATATAAATAGATATATATGATACTGGTGTATGTTTATATATATATATATATGTGATATAATTACACATATAATATAGTGTGTAATATTGAAATAGAAATAAAGATATTAGGAAAAAAATGTAGGCCGGATTGTAGTGATTGTGGTGGTGGTTGAAGAAGAAGGATGAGGTGGAAGATGGGTGTTTTTTTTTATGTTAATTTGAAAATTATACCCTTATTAATGGACTTAAACTAACAGAAGTTAGTGCTAAGGGCTTCCAGCAACGAAAATGAAAAACGCAGAGACCAGTTGTAACGAAAAAAAAGCATAGGGGGCAAAATGCGAATGTGACAAACCACAGGGACCAATTATGACATTTTCTCTTCTTTCTATCTTTCAGTTTTTCACCCTTCACTTTTAGTGTATGCGTAACAGGGATATTTACCCCAACGTCAATGGCTTTCCACCTCGGAGCGGTCGTGTCAACCATTACCTGGCTCTCGTCATTCAAAAATGAAGGTGGGGTCGTTTGACTGTCTTCGGTTTGTCGATACCGGATTGTACATGGTGTCGTTGTGGTTTACTTATTGGGTATTAAGTATTGTTAGGTCTTGTTTTGAGTTAATCTTATGAAAATAGTACTCGTATTATACTTCGTGTTTCTACCTTTATCTGATGCAATGCAATAATTTTATCTTTACTATTCGTTTAGATCAATAAACATTTCTCCTCTTGCATAGAATACGGTAATAATCGACTGTGTTTGTCTTTATTTTTTTCTTTATTAAAATTAACTTTGTTTTACAAGTAAATTAACGTTGCCTAAATAAATAGTCAACATTGGTTGCTTCAAAGTTTGAATCAAAGGAATAAATCTGGAACTAATTATACTTAAATTTTGCTTTAAAATGAAAGAATGAATGACCCACTTCCATTTTCAGTTGGCATATACTATTAATTTTATTTTTTTTATATCATAATTTAGTGGTATTTGCTTTCTTTTTTACTATGAGAGACGTCATGTTGTCTATCAATATTCAAATGTTTTGGAGACTTTGATGGAAAAATTCTCACGTATGCTCATTACTTGACAAGTATAGTGTATTTTGTCATGTACCTTTAAATAAAATGTCACATCAACATTTCGAGCATCCAACTAGCTGTGACTTATGACGATTATCCATCGATCTTCTTTTATCAGGTATAGTAATTTACGAAGAAAAGGTTCATGTAAACCTATGTTTTCTCCTTTTAAAACATAAACACTTTTAAGTCAAGTTAGCGCAAAACTAATAACAGGAGGGCGAAAAATGAATATCCAAAGATATTACAAGGATCAACTCTAGCTTCATATGTTTATAAGTAAAGTATGATTAAACAAGTCCCCTTATGCTTAACCGTGTCTCATATGGGTCCATGTGGATGCCTTAATAGCGTATATGCACCGTGTGAAACATCGTGCTTATTTGTTTATTCAGTTTTAAACTTTCAATCACCCACGAAATTATTTGTTATTATTCTACACTCCAATTTGTTAATCAAATTCATATTTTACATATACAATTCAAAATTATTTGTTATTATTAGAGAGTTTTTGCTTTTTAGAGTTTGAGTTGAGGTATAAATTGTTAGCAAATAATTTCAAAGAAATGTTACCCTCAAGTCCCTAATACTCATATAATCGATTATTATTAGTATATAAAATTTCTAATCGATAAAAGTATAAACAAATAGTTTACAATAAACACATAATATTTGCCTATATACATGGATATGAATAAGTATGAGCATACAAATTATAACAGTTTTTATTCATGCTCAAATATGGTTACCAAAAATGCAACATTTTCTGGCTTTAAGTGGGTATAATTTTGAGCCAATATCAAAAATCAAAATTTTATATAATGCAGAAAAAAGAGTTGGGTTGTGGACCATAAAAAGTTGCCAAACATGTCTCTTCATATGATTTGAGTTGCAACAATCAATCCTCAGATTCAACGTACATTTACATTTACAGTAGATGATCTGTCTTCAGATAGTCTAGTCTAGTCAAAGTCAAAGTCCCATTTGCATCTGAACGTTTTCAGAAGTCAAACTTGAGCCCTTCTCTGAATTCTCATCCATAACATTATAACACCAAACCAGATATCACATATCTGCATTGCAATATTTATTTAATAATATTTACATTAACAAAATACAAATCAAAAGTGAATAGTTTTTGAAGAGTAAAGGTACTAAGGTGTCATACCACTGCTGATTCTTCCTGAACTCGGTTAACACTGGATATATATTCTCAAATGCGGTGTAAGTCTCATCCCTAACCTGAAAATGCAAAAAAAATGGTTTGAATTGAAAACATGTTTTTGGGAATGATGTAATGAAAGCAAACAAAGACATGGGTCTTTTCGTTGTACCTTGGCTCCTGTTAGCACAATTTTCCCCGAAACAAAAATAAGCAAAACGATTTTCGGTTGTTTCATTCGGTAAATCAACCCCGGGAACAGTTCTGGTTCATACTGTAACAAACAAAAACAAAAACAAAAAAAGCATTACAAAAAGCTTGTGGATGCCAAAAACTTGTCTGTATACAATTGTATTCAAGGCATAAGATCTGGTTTCATTGACTTAAGAAAACCAAGGGGGCTATTCACTATTCCATCAAGCAGTCATTTAAGAACAGAAGATCGTATACCACAAAACATGATAATCAATCGTCACTTTCCTGTGAACTTAGCAGATGCTCAAAAGAATGCATATAAAGAACTTACACTTGAAAAGGCACCATGAGAATATGCCAGGCCTTCGAGTCTAATGGGAAATTTGACATCACATGAACCAACAATATTTTGTATCTTAAAGTCCTACAAAACGAGCAATGTAATATGTTAAAATGCAGCAAAAATAACATACATGATGCAAGATATGAGAGAGAACGAGGAAACAAGAAAAATACCTTAAACTTTGCTGGGAATCCTAGTTTTTGAATAATCCGAGCATACTGAAGATTCAATTTGATGAATAAGACGAGATGACAATTAAATAATAGAAAGGGATACTAATGCTTACTATATTCTTAATTCAATGAACAAGGTACTATTTTTTTTATTTTTTTTTACATTGCTTAAAATTGTTAGCAACGGAAACTTTCTGTACCAAGTAGCCAAATCACATTCTTTAAATACTTCAAAAATTCTATATTTGGTGTTTTGTTTAATATTTTTTCACAGTTAAAATTACTCCAATTAAATACATGTTTAACTCTTCAAGTACCTTCCGTGCAGCTAGTTTCGATTGTTGTTCACTTTTAGCTCCTGTACAAACCTGGAGCAATCACCAGTTCACATGTCATCACACAAGTTTATGGAAACCCAAATCACCAGTCGCCATAAAACACTATATAAATCTTGTAAATGATATATTGAACAAAATAAATGCAAAATGTTCCTTTTAAAAGATTTTTAGTTAGCTATTTGAGCCAAACCCTGAAATCATTGAACTTGAATTTTAAAATTCTCAAAATAAGCTGTACATTAGAAATCTGACTGACCTAAACACTTTGACCCCAAAGTTACCAAACAAGGCTCCCCAACCCATGGGGGAACACTTAGACATGATAAAAAGTCCATTATTTTATTTCAAAAAATTAGACTGGGCACTTCTATTAATCTATCTGACCAGCCAAACAATTCATATCAGCATTTATCATCAGAAGGATAGTAGCTGGAGACGGTAAAACAAATGAGTCGATAGTAGCTGGAGATGGTAAAATGAATGAGTCTGGCATGTTGGCTAACGGGTCAAAAAAGGAATTGTTTTTATTCGACTCAGGTGACCCACAAACATTTTTTTTGTCCATTTCTTTAATGTAGACTATAAATAATTAATGCCATAATTAGGAATTGTATGCATTTAAATTACACTTTGAATGACATTCAAATGCTTTGATCTTTTTCTTTTCTAGCTAATCCTCTATGACCAACCCATTAAAGATTTAGAAGTAAAACTACCTACTCCATTAGCAAATGCATAGAGATTGCCACATTAGTTACGTAAAGGAAGAAACATACCATCTTCCCAGAAGCAAAGATAAGAGCTGTTGTTTTGGGTTCTCTTATCCTCATGATCACAGCAGCAAAACGCTGAAGAACATTAACATAAAAAAGGTAACGTCACTGACAGTAAACACTTAGAATGATCCAGAATCTTTAAATGCCAGTAATTAACGAAAAAGTTTGACATATTTTGCAGCTATAAAGTACCTTTTCCCAAAAAAAATGCAACATTACATTAACGGTAAGATTTCAACCCAAAAATTACATTTTTTCCAAAAGAAACAACACAGAAACATATATATTAGCCACCAAGATATTCCTATCTTTTTAAAAAAATTTAAGAGTTTACTAAAAAGTCAAGCACTTGCAGTTTATGTTCCTAGCCAAATGATGCATTTGTTTATGGATAGAAGTAAGGTGCAATCCAGTCAAACTTTTATCAAGCAACACGAGCTAAACTAAAGATCAACACAAGCTTTTATCACGTTAGAGCTATAAAAATCAAACTTGGGCATATAAGAGATCAGCTCAAGCTTTTATTGAGCTTCACGGGTCCTAAATAATATATATGTATACAGATATATGAGATTTGAAGTGTGCAGATGATGATACTATAAAATTTCTATATTGACTTTTAGACTTATAGAACTTATCATTTATATATAAAGTAAGTATTTTAAATAACTTTAGTTATTCAAATCATTTTATATAAAGTTCAAGCCTTTCAAACATAGTTAAAGCCATATTGAATCTTTATAGGGTCGAGCTCATGCTTGCATCATAAAGGGTCGTCAAGCTGCCCATACAAGCTAAATTTTTGCTTAAACTAGTCCATCCGAGTGCAAGCCCTGTCATGTTCGAGCTTGACTCGACTCGTTTTGCAGCCTTAGATGAAGAAGAAAATACCTTGGGGTTATATTCAGCATTACGAGCTTGCAAGGCAATAGCTTTAAGGTCTAGCTTGCAATCCAGGTTGACTGTGGATACAATATTCCTAGAGTACAAACAATCTGATCATTAGCAATATGATATCTTATAAGAAACATAACCATCATTTTTTTATTATATGCAGAAAAAGAAATGTATTTGTTGGTTCCATACGTTGTTTGACTAACAAAATATACAAAAATGTGCAAAAGAGTTTACAAATGAAATGTACAATAGCAGCAAATTATAACCTCAAAAAAGGAAAACAGACACAAGCTGAACGCATATCCTTAATGTTAATGGGTGTGAAGCAATGTAATTTCATCATCAAGCGTAAACCATGTAAAAACGCTCACTTTATTGGTGGACTCGTTCAAATATGAGATACATCTTGTCTACTTTCAATACAAATGATAGTTTTCAAAACTCTTACTTAAAGCAGTTATCACCTGCGTTGGTAAATAACTAAATAAATTTGGAGCGTTTAAATATGAAGTAGCAGAGATTATTTCAACTAATTGCATTTCGGTGTTTCCAAAGGTGCAAATGGATTGTCATATCAGCATTTCATCGCTCAAAATACATTTTTCTATTTGTTTGTTAGCAAAAAGCAACTCATATTCAATCATGCAAAAACCGTTAACATATACACCATTTTATGATCAATCACTCCATACGTTAAACAACGTTCACTAATTAGTAATTACTCAAAGATAAACTCTTTTAACGTAAACAAAAGATTAAAACTTTTACAACTCCTTAACGATCAACACTTAGCGATAACATTTAACCACCAAATTTCACATAAACAAACATTAATGGCACACCAATCAAACCACACTATAATTACAGCTACATATACACCAAATAGTACAAAGTTGACTAATTTATACACCCAAAAAGGGCCAAAATCTGCACAAATTTCAAAGACAACATTAGGTAAATCTCCATAAAAAAGGGACAACTTTCGTGCACCATACATCTATTTATAATCACATCTCTTCATAATAGATAGAGATAACGATATATATATATAGATACACACACACCCACACACCCACACACATACCACACATTAAAAAGATACTACACTTACTGAAGAGTGGGAACAATCCCAGATGGGTGTTTAGAAAGATCAACTGGTTGACTTCCTTCCAACCCTTGATCAGCCATAAAAGATCTACAAATTTCATTTTTAGAAACAACATAATTAGAATCACAAAAAAGTTTTATTTTTTCATTAAAACAAATCTTAAAAACCAAAATAGACCCATGTAAAAGAACTAAAACCCCATATAGAAAAGTTTAAAACCTTTATATCAAAAAAAAAAAAAAAAGTCTAAATAAACCTATATTAAGAAAAACCTTGAATTAGGGTTTTCTTGAATCCATAAAGAAATTTGTGATCCATTTGAGATTAAGTAACAGAATTAGAAGAAATTATGAAAAAAGATCTATTTTTAACAGTTATAAAATTTAAAAAGCTGTATCTTTGACAGAAAGGAGCATATCAAAATATCTACTAATTTCATTCTAAAATAATAATAATAATAATAATAATAAAGTCAAAAAAAAAAAATTTCTTTATAAATCTCAAAAACCAACATAAACCCACGTAAAAGAAATAAAACCCCATAAAGAAAAACACAAACTTTTTGCAAAAATGGACTAATTAAACCTTTATTAAGCAAAATCTTGAATTAGGGTTTTCTTGAATCTTTAAAGAGATCAGAGGACGAATAAGAGATTTAAAAACAAAAATTAGAGGGAATTAAGAAAAGGGGTTGGATTATTAGCGGTAAGAATTCAAAAAGTTGTAGCTTTTATATATATATATATATATATATATATAGCTTTGTATTTGAGAGGGATTTTGGGAACAAAAGCATTGGGCGGAAATGAGAAGCCGTGAAGATGTGGTGATGGGATATTAGGTGAGTTGGTCTCCGTTAATATATATTGTTCCTAAAATGCCCTTTTTCTCTTTTGTGTTTGGTTGTATTTGTGGGCTATTATTGTAAATTTGGTTGGGAAATGTTGGATGACTGGTGGTGTGGCTTTGTTAGTTAAGGACTAATGGAGAAGCTACACGTGGATAGAATTTTGATGGTGGGCTAACAGGCCTGGTTGAAGATTTGATATTGGGTTCTTATGTTAAACAGCAAAAGGGATTGCATGTTGGGCTTGGTGTAAGCCGTTTTATTTTATTTTCCTAAGTTTTTTTCTGAATCATAATACAAAAAATATCTATACAATTTTATCATCATTACCGTAAAACCAGCATATCGCGTATTAGTAAATTACCATTATGAAATGATCGAAACTATCAATTTTGATAAAGAAGAAAAAATCTTCTACTGACTCGAAAAACATACATCATCATTCATCAATACATTATACATACATAAATAATTTAGAGTACTAATTAAATATAGGCACATGAGTAACTTAATTAGATCAAATTGATTATTACTTTAATATATGTGTTGAACTTTCAACCTCTTACTAAAATATCATTTTGTTATAAATATGTTTGTTTAAAAGTATACAATAAAACCAAAAAGTAACCGGTAATAAAATACTTGTGCGAACGCAATGCAGCAAAACCTTGATATATTAGTTGAGAATGCAAGCCGGATACGATTTGACATATTCTGAATATTGATACGGGATATGGTCACAAATAGGTTCAATGATCTAAAAGGATAAAAGTGTAAAACTAAAAACAAAAAAGTAATCCGTGGTAGAAAACACGAACCGGATGTGATATTGCAAAACCCGAACGGCGGTAAAGGGTGTGACGTGCAGAATCTTAGCTCGCCTAAGTTTTGTTAAAGTGTGCAAAAAACAAGAACTGGCCCATAGTAGATAACCCTAGCGGGGTTACTTTCGCGAAAATATCCGCAATATAATAATAAATAGTTGAGATATCAAGCGAGATGCGATGCATCAAAATGCGAGTAGTGGTATAGGATGTGGTCACAAGAAGATTGGATGAACCAAAAAATAAATATAAAAAAAAGGTGAAAAAACCAATAAGTAACCTATAGCTGGAAAACTCGAACGGTATTACAATGTAGCGAAATCCGAATAGTGACACGGGTTGTGACGTAAGCAAATAGTAACTCGCCACCCAGACGCTCACTGTTCACATTGTGTTGTTTTAATAAAGCATATGATATAGTATGTATATCTAGAGTGCCAATGAGCCTCCGGGTAACTGGCAATTGTTTGAAGATCGTGAGAAAACATCTTTGGTTTTTAGATTTTATCTTTAAGTTTTGGATGCGGCTCTTTAAAGTGATAAGTCTTTAGGCATGGTTTCTTATTTGCATTTTTTGCGATCACATTCTATCTGAGTTGTTCGGGGTCTAATAATCTTTAGAAATCAAATGGTCGAAAAAAATATATTTAGGGTACTAATTTAGTTTGATATTTTATCAAATCGCTTTTGATTGTTGTTTGTTATAAAAATTGGATTTTAGACTTGTGTCAAATAAACGAAATTGTTTATGACATATTAAATATATGTAATTCAAGAAACGATATGAAAAAAAAAACCAGCGAACTTAAATATAAAGAATATAACTAAAATTATGAAAAAACATACTGGTAAATTCAAATATAATTAATGTAATGAAAATCAAAGTAACAAAATGCAATACAGAAACATTGAAGAAAGCGTTTAACTTGTTCGTCTATCAATATCATATCAAGATTTATTGTTGTATTTGTTTCTCAACAACACATTTAAATAAACTTCTTGTAGTTTTTGTAAGTTTTGGTATTTCATGAAAGTTTTGAATTATATAAATAACTAATGATATAATTATTAGTACGTATTAATCCAAATGTTGTAACCTCTCTATTTTTTAGATGTATTTTGTTATTAAATAGACATTATACAATAAAGTATTCTTAAATTGGGTTAAAATGTAAATTGGTGGTAGAAAATCAAGTGTAAATTGATTATTTTTAAATTGATTTAAAGTGTAAATTGATGATGAAAAACCAAAAAATGTGGATTGATTATCTTTAA
Organism: Erigeron canadensis; assembly: GCF_010389155.1. NCBI lineage: Eukaryota > Viridiplantae > Streptophyta > Magnoliopsida > Asterales > Asteraceae > Erigeron > Erigeron canadensis. The sequence continues at coordinate 28,297,638 of NC_057765.1, forward strand.
TAAAAATGATAAATCCTTCTAAAGATTAGCCTAAAAATCTTCCTAAAACTATAAGAGATTACATGTGATATCCACTAATTATCTTTTCTAACTTGCCCTTGATTTTTCCACATATCATCATCTAATAGTTACGAGTATTATTAAGTTAGTTAGTTAGGAGGATTAATCATTTTCCTATTTTTAAACTGGGTTATCCACTAATTATCTTTTCTAACTTGCCCTTGATTTTTCCACATATCATCATTTAATAGTTACGAGTATTATTAAGTTAGTTAATTAGGAGGATTAATCATTTTCCTATTTTTAAACTGGGTTAAAGTGTAAATTAGTGATAGAAAAAAAAAAATATTAATTAATTTAAGCATATGTTAATTTAATCAATTTTGAAAAATTAAAAATTATGATTAGTCAATTGCTTTTTATTATGTATGAAGATGAAGATGTAGATGAATCAATTTTGTAATATAATACTGTATACGTTGATAGCCTAATAGTCGGTGGTTTGTGCCTGCCAAAAGTACAAGGGATGGCCCAACGTAGATCTCACTGCCGTTTGGTCGTTAATTACACACGTCTGGCGAACTTAAAGTTTTAGCTTTGCATGTCCATCTATAAACTCTTACAAAAAGTCATATATATAATCATCAGGGCCGGTTCAACGTTTTTTTTTTGTCTTAAACGAAACTGGTTTTAAAGATCTTCTTTTTAAGATCTATAATAAAGTTTTCCTTTTTTATTCGAGCATAAGATACAAATTCGGTCTTCAAAACCAAATAATGAGACGATGATGTTATAAATAGTAAACACATGAATAAATTACATGAGATAAATCATTACTACTAATCAAAATCAAATCAATACATAAAATGCTAATATATTTAAGATAAACTAAAAGAAATAATAAAGAAAATATGGAACAATAATATCTCAATGTGTAAATTTGAAGGCCTTGAAAATTTGGGGCCTCAAAATACATGCATAACACAATTATATAATAGAGCACAATTATATAATAGAGCCGGCAGTGATGATCATAATAAACACACACACACACACACACACATATATATATATATAGGGGAGCCTTATTTTGAGAACCCATTTTTTGTAAGAACCGTAAGAATGGTGACTGAGTCAAGATTAATTCCTATATAGATGGTGAGAGAATGGTGAAATATTCATTGCTTGTGGAAGAGATGAGGGAGGATGGAGAAAAGTGAAGATTTATCTTGAGGTTTATAATTTTCCTTCTAATAATGTTTATTACTTTGTCATTTGACATTTTACTTCATTACATAAAAAAATATCTTCGTTTTTCGATGACAGTTTTTTTTTTTATATTGAATATTTGATAGAAATTTATGTTATCTCATGTAACGCACGGGGCTAAACATAATCAGTAATAAAGTCTTAATATAAAACCTTATGGGACTATAATTTTCGATTTTAATAAGGAAACTCGAGTTTCCTTATTTTGAGAACCATTTTTTTTGTAAGAACCATGAGAACTCTTGGATAATATACTTGTTCACATGTTTTTTTTGCTCATTCACATGTGAAATGATATAAAAAGGTATGTTGTAGAAGAAACTTTTTTATGAAACCTTCAAAGTAGCTTTTTATGAACTTGTGAATGAATTTGTTCACATTTTCTGCTCACATGTGACAAACGGCTATATGTAAGGTTTTGAAAAAAATTTTCTTCTGCAACATATTTTTTTATAACGTTTCACATGTGAATGAACAAAAAAACATGTGATCCAATAAAAATATTAGGAGTTCTTACGGTTCTTACAAAAAAATGGGTTCTCAAAATAAGGCTCCCCTATATATATATATATATATATATATATATATATCGCCCTAAATGTTATGTGAATCTTATCTACACATGTAAATAAGTGGACTAGCTAGCTATTTTATATAAGGATAGTAATAGTAATTGTGATATATGAATCGCTATATATATGGTTTCTTTTTAGCATGTTGTGATATAAAACACGAAGATGGTGATACATTATTGATAAAAACAATGACTTGACACATTATCGTTTTAATTATAATAGCTCCAAGAGATCTGTGTATAGGTTAAAATATATTAAAAGACGTACTAAAGGATGAGGTTAAACTTTAAAGCATTTTAATTCAAATTTTCAAGAGTCACACGTGCTGACGTACATATATACTTTCACTTTACAAATCACTCGTACAAATTATGTGTGTTTAATATTATAGCTAAATCCTTAGCAGCAAGTTTTATCGTCAAGGAGCATCGGCAGGTATCGACAAATCGACAAAGCTATAGCATGTATATCGGCTTTTATCGGCAAGAACAATCGGCAAGCATTGGCAACAACAATTGGCTAGTTTTGGCCGATGAAAAGGAACGTTGGGGCAAGGCCGCGTGGCCAAAATGGCATGTGCTCTTGTACTTTTGTTCTTTTTTTTTTTAAATTTTACCCCTCAACTTCTACATATATACAACAAAAACACATTTTATTATTATTAAAAAAACACAGTTTACACTAAAAAAAACACATAATTAAAAAAGATAATACATAATAAAAATACGAAATACGTTGTCTACGACTTCACTCGTCATCATCATCTCTGATTGACATTTTTCCTAAGCCACGGTAAGCGTAATCGTTGGCCCACCACTTGTCGTGTTGTGGGCATTTGACTTCTCACGTGCTTTTGCCTTCCCCGCAATTGTCGTGGAAGGATTCGGTCCAAGTGCACTGGTCACCCAACGTGTGACCGGCCTTAAAAACATCGTCGACCACACTCTTGAAGTTGTTGATCTCCCCTTGTAGAAATGAAGAATAGTGTTCTTCGTGCTTCGAAACATTGCGGCCTGACGCTTGTATCGCCTCTACCTTTTGCTCGCATCGTCGTCTTTTCCCCCTCAGGTGTTCCATCACCCTAGAGAGATCAGTTTGAAGGAGGGTGTCTTCTTTGATATCAGCCATGATTCGTGTCTTCATTTCATCTTCGGTCAGGCGAGGTCGGTGAACATTTTGTTTTGATGATGAGGATGCCATTTGATTAGAAGATTGAGTTTTGAATGATATAAATATTCTGATGGTAAAATGCACCCGAATTGAGGTTTGTGTTTGTATTTATAGAGTGACAATATAACTAGTCGTTCAGGGACTGGAAATGTAAATGTATTTGAATTTTTGGCCGTTTGAGGGACTGAAAGTGTAAATATTTTGCATTCTGCCGTTGGAGGGACTAATTGAGTAAATATTTTGAAATTTGAACGTTGGAGGAGCGTGTTATAGTTCTTTAAATACTGGGTCCTTCATAAAACACAAACTTAATAACATTTCGAAAATGTCTTTTTCATCAACTAAAATGACTGTTGATCAAGTGCATGAGAGTATTATGGCTGATATCCGCGACCACCAAAGGTCAGAGAGGAACTTCTTGTTGTTATGCGAAAACTTAATGCGAAAAAACAATGGTGTCGAGAAGAAATCAATTACATACAAATCGGGTATTGCACTGAGTTTAAGTGTCAATCTTCTCTGCTTCTCGGGTTCTCAAAGTAATATCACTTTTCTTCAACAAGTTGGTCCATAGTTTAAAAAAAATATACATGTAACGAGACTTGATTAAGACAATTGATTACGTTGCCTTTCAAAAATCTATCAAGAATTCTAGAAATTTATTTCTTGCCACAAGGTATAGAATTGAAACTTATTTTTAGAGTACCTACCTTCTTGATGTTTGGCATAGTTGGATCAAGTGGCTGACATTTTTATTTCGGAAGACGGAGGTCAAAAGTTCAATCGTTCATCTCAATCAAAGACTTTATTCTATCATTTTTACAGTATTTTGGAAACATCCTTTCTGTCTAGGTAAGGATAAGAGTCTTTACATCACAATAATCCCTCATATATCATAGAAGTATTGAGATCCAAAATCCGTAAAGAATGATATTTTGAAGAATTATAGTATCGAGGTTTAATATGATGTATATGATTCAGAATTCAGATATGTGTTTAATTGAGTTTTGACAATAGCTTTTTCATTTTCATCTACACTGATATTGATATTTTTCTTGATGCCTTTATTTTGTTTTGAAATAATCATAAAATGATGAGGAGAAAAAAAGATGTCGAAATTGATCAGGAGAATAATCGATAATAAAAGAAATCTGTATCAAATCTTTCTCTATATATATAATTCTCTATCTCAATTTGATGATGTGGCATATCTCAGAGCTCGCCACATCTGGCGATCTCACGTCGTTAGTCTCTTAAACATTGACACGTAAGTTGACACCTATACATACTTGACAAATCATCATCCTGTCAACAACCGCATAGCTTTTATTAATTATAAATAAATAACATATTCAAAAGTCATAAGTATGATTAGAACCCACAACCTCAAGTTTTTTATGTGAAACATAAACCACTTGATCTAATGAGATTTTTGTTTTTATTTTCAAATACATGATATATATTCAGTCTAAAATCCCACGAAAATTATTAAAAATATTATTTATATAATTAGATGACACTTAACATATATATAAAAGAGATATATGGTAATAGTTTCTTACCTAAAATATATATTAATGACATATTCTAAATTTATAAAAGTTTCTATATTTTAAAGATCTTTTTAATTTTTATTAAAAAGTAATAATGATTCTTAATTTTTTTTAATATAATATCTTTTGAGATATAATTTATTTATTTTTATTTTTATTTTCCAACATAAATATATTGCAAAAATATAAACTCTAGATTACTTAGAACATAAAAAAAATGTTTTCTTAATTTAAGTTGAATTTATGTCTTTATATACTCTATGTTTAATTCTTTGAGGGTGGACGTAATACGTAAGGAGGCAAGGTGGTGATCGACTGGTGACCAGTTGGAACACTACCCGCCCTGTAGGTAAGGGTGGCATAACAGGTCACACGAGACCTGTTAAAACACGAACCTGTTAAGGGTATACCGAACACGACCTGTTTAGAATTCGTGTCATTTTTCTTGGACACGAACACGACACGAAACTTAACAGGTGCACCTGTTAAGAACTTGTCAAAGACCTGTTAACACTAATTATGCATAATTCACTAAAAAAAGAGGGTAAAAGTTTCTGTTATAAAATTCATTATTTTGAGAGTTAATTTCAAAATCGATCTACAACATGTTCATTAAAAAATTAATCATATATATTTCGAAGTATGCTCAGTGAGACAACTATTAAATAGTATTATATGAATAATTAATAACATATAAGCTGAAACAAAAAAAAATAAAAAATAAAGAATTCAATTGATGAATCAAGTAGCTGAATTAATCGAGCAGCAGAATTAATAAAAAAAAAATAAGTATAAAAATAAAGAAGTTAATATCAGTTCGAAATGAAGATGGGTTGATGATTGAGTTGAAGGTTAAAGGTTTTTTGTTTCAGTTCGAGATGAAGATTGATAATGGATTGATAAAGATCGGTTGTGGATTGATGATGGATAAATGATTGAATCGATTGTGGATCTGTGGATTAATTGATAGGTTATGGATTGATGTGAAACTTTGATGAATTAAGAAAATGTAAAGGAGAAGGAGGGGTGGGAATACGGGAAAAGGGAGGCGTACTAGATTATTAGGAAATAAAATGTAATTAGGGTTTCATAGTTTTAACATGGTACATATATGTATAACTTAACTTCCGGATCTGTTAAGACACAAATCTGTTAAGCATAAACACGAAACCTGTTAAGAACAGGTCGTGTCGTGTTAACAGGTTTCGTGTCAAAATTGTCAGCCTTACCTGTAGGTACCAAAGGGATGGGTAGCAAAGTGGTGATGGTGGTGTAAATCTCACCCTCTCACCTTTTTATTTTTATCTTTTCTTTGCTTTTTATCACTTCAACTTTACTCGGTATGTATATTATGTATGCTAATATGAAAAGAGAGTATAAATACGTATAAAAATATAGAAAACAAAGATGAAACTTACTTCTCATTCGATGACAGAATAAACCTTAAATAGGCAAAACTACATCTCATGTGATCCTAAAAATAAGCAAATAAACTACCAACTCTACCTAAGGAATTGGTCATGGATATGACCCATAACGTTCATATTCTCAATTGCATATAATTTGGTCAAGCCCATGACTTTATACCATTTATTTGAAGGAACAGTAAAACCAAATCAAATATTAACTTAAATAAACCAGCTCAAACTAGATAATATGACTGAGTCAAGATTAATTCCTATATAGATGGTGAGAGAATGGTGAAATATTCATTGCTTGTGGAAGAGATGAGGGAGGATGAAGAAAAGTGAAGATTTATCTTGAGGTTTATAATTTTCCTTCTAATAATGTTTATTACTTTATCATTTGACATTTTACTTCATTACATAAAAAAATATCTTCGTTTTTCGATGACAGTTTTTTTTTATATTGAATATTTGATAGAAATTTATGTTATCTCATGTAACGCACGGGGCTAAACCTAATCAGTAATAAAGTCTTAATATAAAACCTTATGGGACTATAATTTTCGATTTTAATAAGCCTCAAGAGAAGTATCCCCCGAATTAAGGTACTTTAGAGTGGCTGTTCTAGAAACTATATTTACTAAACGTGCAGGATCTGAACTTTATAACCTTTTAATTAACACAAAGTTTGTGAAAACACGTTTTCTAATTGATATAAAACAAATGAAAGGGTTGTCACTAATCGTTAATATTCCTTTTCTTTTCCTTTTCTAAGTGACATAAATATAAACTTCGATATAAATATTTAATCTATAATTTTCTAGACCAACAAAGACAGTGAGAAGCAAAAATTCAACAAAAACTGGTTGCTTGATTAGAAAAGACTGATTAAATAAAGTAATGTTGATTTAATATTTAATATGAAAACTCAAATAGTAAGTTGCGTACCATCTAGCTATTAACTCCTCCACGGCTCCACGTAATAGTTCTAAATGCTTCAATGGTTTGTCTTTGATAAATTGTTAGTGTAAAATGATTAATGTAAATGATTTGATCAGATGTTTAAGTAAAAAATCGATATATGTTTTCTTTGATGTTGTTTTAGATGTGATCTAATTGTACATGTACATATTGACTCCTTTTCCATGAAACGTTAAGCAAAGAAGAAAAATCGGAACCAGGAAATGATAATGTAAAAAGTAATTGGGCCTTAACTTAAAAATAGAAAATGAACTTCGTTTCACACACCAAATGTATGAAATAATTAGATTATATATATATATATATATATATATATATGTTTTTTACACAACTATTATGATTATAATAACTAGTTATTTGTGATAAATATATACTAGCATGGTGTCTGCGCTATGCGGTGATAGTCGTGGCGGCGAAGGTGTGATGGAGCGACGTCATATAATTTATGTAAAAGGTTAATGGACATACTTTAAAACATAAAAGATTGATAGTGTAATTTAATTATTAATGTTAAGAAAGTAGTGTATATGAAAATATTTTAAGGGGTACCAAGTGAAAATATTACATATTTTCAGCATTACCAAAAATAAAAAAGGTTGTTCTTTTTAAAATATAGTATAAATATACAAATAATTTTTTCACAAATAACTACACTATTAATGTACTACAAACTTTACATACTCAAACAAATAAAGCTTTTCTTTAACCTTTCTTCATTGTTTTTATTAAAAATCAAAACAACTCAAGTTATTTATTTTCTTAATTTAAAGATCTATCTCAAAATTAATGTTTCGATAACTCGTGACTTTCAAAGAATAATCTTATGACAATGAAGGTAACATTTGTATGTATTTCCTATTTATTTTGGATTAAGATTTCCTAAACTATCATAACTTTATAGGTAAAGTTGAGAGGATCTCAACCATTAGATTGAAATCAAGGGTTAAGATTCAAAAATCAAGTTCGAATCTTGACATTTGATTTTAATCTAAAGGTTAGGATCCTCTTAACTTTATCCATAAATTTATAATAACTTTACCATTTATTTTTACTTATGGAGTGGGGCAACCGACCCTACTGTCCTCGAAGTTGATCCGTTTATGCAAAGAAGTTCACATAAACTTTGTTAGAGTAGTTTATTACTAACACTAATAAATATATACTTTGTTCTCAATTCTCAGTGTCCATACACCTAGGCAATTACAACAACAAAACCAACACTACCCAACCCCTTCATGCAGGTATGGAGAAGGTGAAAACGTAGACGGTCTTGTCTCTACTTTGAAGTAGAAAGACTGTTTTAATTTTATAAGTTCCTCCAGCCAAAAAATAAAAAGGAAAGAGGAGGGGGGGGGGGGGGGTTGTAAATGGTTTAATAACCATATCAGTCGTCTCACGGTCCAGGGCCGGCCCTGTCCATGGGTGGCGGGCTGGGCTACAGCCCTGAGCAACATATAATTAGGGGCAGAAATTTTTGGGGTTTTACAAACTTAGATCTAACCATGTTTCGAATCTGTAGTGATTATTTTACACATTTTAGATGATTAATATAACTAAAGAATGTTTTATAATGAAAGGAGTGTTGTATATAGTTATGAAGAAGTTGAATATGAAAATTAAGTTTCGGCTTTAATGGAGTTTTCTGAATAGTTGATGCCGTAGGCGTTGAAGAAGAAAGACGTACTATGTATTAATTTTCTTTTTTAATTTACATTTCTTAAAAGTCCTTGTAGTTTGTTCAAAGTTTTATATCAGTCCTTCAAAACCTACGCCACGTGGGCTCTTTACTTTTTATTTTGAAAACAATACAACTTCTTCGAGTCTTTGACTACTTATCCTTGACTAGCCTATAAATTGATTAAATTCAATTAAATTTGTAACTGGTAAGTTATTTTATTTTATTTTAACTAGTTTCTGTTTCTAAAATTTATGATGTTTTTTTAATAAGATTTTAAAAATACTTATTTGTAATTAAAGGGTAGTTAAAAATTTAGTAGTTTAGCTAATATTATTTATTACAATCTAGTTAATGTTTTTACTTCAAATTTGCACACATATGTCATTTCAAAGATGATGGGTTACTCAAAACCTTTAACTTGAAGTTTATTTCCTCGACGTATACATTTGTAACATTAATTATATCTACTAAATATTGTAAGAGTTAAAACGTAGCTTGGTAATAATGTTATAAACTTTTAGGTTATATATTTGAGTATTTGACTACAAAATTCTGATAATGGGCAATTTCTAACCATTTCGTTCTTAGCATCAAATAAGTCAGGACCGGTTCTGGTCTCACCTAGACTACATTAAAAGTATGGAGAATAACAAACAAACAACTTACCATATACTTTAGCACAAATTAAACAATACATATAAAATAGCGAACGTATTAAACCACAACATAAAAACCTAACCCGTAGGGTGAAAGCAATCATGCATACATAGCAGAAACTAACTACGAAGTTTTGGGGACATCCAAGAAAAATATGGTTGTGGTCGATCTATAAAACAAAGTAGCTCTTGATTAAGCCACCCGACAAAGGCAATATATAGAATTAAGTTAAGGGTTGATAATACTCTAATCACAAAACTTTCAATTTTATATCGTCTTAATGACTTAATGACCGAATTTTTAGATCGTCTTAGTGACCGAATTTAATTATTTATTTTTCGCAATGCATGCTCTAGACTTTTATATAAAGGAGAGTTGGTCAACATTGAAGTCTTTCATCATGTTCGGATACCAATGTCTACATCATCTCTTCAACACACGTCTCAAACTTTAGAAAGGACAATTGAATACGGCGCCTTTCTCCATTGGTTACTTTGAAGATGAACAATCAGTGCAATAAGTCAAAATTGGAAGTTACAGACAACTTTGGGATTCTATTGCTGGTATGTTAATACAAAAACGCGAATTGATGGGATGCTCAGAATAACATAAATACTTCAACTATTTGGCTGATTCATGCGAAAGGGTCATGGGCGGTTGCAGAAATATCGTCAACTAAAACGGTGGTGGGTTTTGTTTGACAAGTGACTGATACTTGTGACTAAAAGTAGTTGGGGAAAAAGTATATATATATATATATAGTACATGACAGAAGGATAATTTAAGAAATTTTTTGTCATGAGTACTAAAATTTCAATTAGTTTATATAAGCATTTATTACTAGTATTTTCTAACTAACCAAACAAAATGATACAGAGATCGAGACTCAAAGGAGTGGCTTGCGAATATTGTCAGAGAGAGGTTCAAAATGTACTCGTAGGGTGTCGGTTTAATTATCCGCGACGGTGTGCTTATTGCCAACGAGTTCGTGTAGTTGTTGAGGAAGAAAATTATAGAAAAAGAATGTTATATATGCAATTGTTATCATAACAATATAACATGCAACCCGCTACTTGAGTTTGTAGACTTAGTACAATCATCTAATTAACATGGTTCGTTTTATTAAAAACAAAAGTAACGTTCAAATTTAATCATCATAAACTTAACAATACCATATATATATATATATATATATGCATGATTGACAACTTTGGTTTTTCCTTGTTGAATGCATACTTCATAATAGTCCAGAACCACCTTCTCTCCCTTGTGCTGAATAATATAAAGACTAATAATGCTATATCGTTCTACATTTTGTACGTAAACCATTCTCCTATACATGAGTAAATTCCCAAAATGTGCTTCTTTTTTAGTTGTTGGATACAAATATGCTTGTTGTAAATGATCCAAACTTTCTTCCATGAATCTGATCTTCAATCTTTTTCACTTTTAATTAACTCAAGTATATATATATTTTTTTTTCTTTTTGGAACAACCATTACCTCAAGTAATTAAATAGCTGTAGATTTTAGTTTTGGGTTATTATATTTATTCCATTTCTTCATATGGTTAATTTTTCACATTATATATAATATATTACTTATAAGTTCACTCAAACTAGTTGAAACATATTTATTAGTTTAAGTGTCCAAATTAGCATAAAATATACATACTTTATGTAAATACTGTTATGAAAGAAGGATAAAATTCATTGGAAAACTTATAACAAAAGCCTTTAAAAAAAAAGTGTATAAAAGAAACTCAGTATTATGATAATATAATTATGAACTCACTTAAAGCTAAATATATATTAATTTGATGTTTTATATTCAAGTGATCGGAAAGAGCAAAGGCACAGAGATAGTTTAGAAAATTAAGAATAAGATATATAAGAGAAAAAGATTTTCCTAATATTATTTTTAAGTTTTAACCAAAACAAACACACTTTAGTCCAACAACTAAAAAAGAAGCATATTTTGGGAATTAACTCCCTATACATATATACAAATGATGACATGAGTCATGTGTCAAAATAACACGAATAGGATGAATTGCATGCACAAAATGTAAAACTATATATATTATTACTGCGTTTGATAATCTGCGTTTTTATAGAGAAAATGCGCGGTACATGCTTTTTGCAAATTGATTTCAAAACGTAACCCCAGACACCCCTTAAATCATATTGGCAGAAGCCAAAATCGGCTGGCTAGTATAAAAACAGCCCAATGAGTCATTCATGAACTCATCCATCAACCCAACACCACCCGGCCCATATTGCTCCTCTCCAAAGCCACAACCAGTATCCATGGATTGGTTCATAACCGATATAATCTGGTTAAGCGACTCCAACCTGCGGCTCAGCTCAACCACCCGGGCTCTCAAAACCGAGTTTTCAGCCTCTACATTAGTATAATGTTGCATGGTCATGCTAACATTAGTCATAACTTGATGGTTCTCCATTTTTAGCTGGCTTGCCTGATTTGTTAGATCATCTATATGCTTTTGTTTACGCATTCTTGATCTTTTAGCTGACTCTCTATTTGAGTCCATTCTTTTTCGCTTTCTTTCATCTAGTAGTCTTTTAATATCTTCATCAGACCCTAAGTTTTGTATTGGGTAGGATCCACCTGATGATGTTGTTGCTGGTGTGTCACTAGAAGATGCCATTTATGATACTAAAAAAAGAAAAAAATAACTTGAAAGATATGAGTGTTTATATAGATTCAAATCTTGATAAAAACAGAGCAAAAACAGAGTAAAAACAGAGCAAATAATGATATTATTGATTTTAGAGAGTGAATATGAAGAAAATAAGCAGGACCCAGATGGTAATTTTTATTAATTATTATTATGAGGATGGATATATGATTTTTTATATATATTTATATATAGTTTGGATCTAATAAAGTAGAGCAAAAATCATGAAATGTAATAAAACCAGTAAAGGAAAACAACAGAAAAGGATTGGATTAAATGAATCCTCCGCCAGTGTAAGGAATTGGTCATAAACTGAGCTACTACAATATGTTCACTAAGAATTTGAGACATGTATTTCAAACATTAATAACAATAAGTTGAGCATTAATGTTGGTTTGAATTAGTGTTAATAATGTGACCAAAACCCAAATGGAATTTTGGTTTTGAGAATGATAAAAGAATAATAATATGATGAAACAGAGAATGGATCTTAAGGATCAAGAGAAGAGAATGGAAAGAGGGGGAAGAAGCTAAGGAGGGATTATGGGTTGAATATATAGAAATTTTTTGCAGAACAAGTTGCAAAAGATACTTTTGTAGAGGTACTTTTATAAGTTTTAAATGTTTTAGAAAGGGAAAAATAAAAAGCATTTTGTAACATGGGATTTCGGTTTTTACCTACAGAGAATAGTTCTTGTTTGAAAAGCTTCCAATACATATATGAGAGAATAGTAAAATAATACTAAGCCATTAACTTAAACAATTACAGTATATTGTTAGACTAGTTTATTTAAAGAAAAGAAACTAGTTAGACTAGTTTATTTAAACGATTATATTGTTATCAATCAATTAAAAAAAAGAATATCGTTAGTTTTATTTATCTGTAATTATTGATTAAATGCTAACATAGTTTGACACGTCGCTAAAAGTTTTACATGGACTTTGGGTTGGATCCGAAAGCCCATCCACGAACTGTCTGTATGTCTCTCTGAAATCGAAAGATAATAACATCATCCAATAATATCTATGTGTGTTTCCAGGCACGATTTCAAGACATACAGAATCGTTTCAAAGTTGCGGAGCAATCCACATGAATTTTTAATGATGTGTCAAACCACGCAAGCATTTAACATACGTACGAGTGTACGACTAACAGATAAAACTAATGATAATTCTTTTTCGATTAATGTCAAATATTGTAATTTTTTTTTTAAAAAATGAAACCTTAATTGATCTTTTTCTCTTAAAAATAAGTCTAGGTAAGATTTGTTCATTCTTTTTTATGAATGTAAAGAATGAATACAATTAAGTACGGTGTTGGACAGAAAATTCCAAAGGAGCCGCACAACTACGTAACCGTACACACCTATGTAGTGTTACTCATTAACATTTGTACATTTCACGTTCAATCATTCATTTGTGATTCAATGTATCTGCACCTACCCAGTTTTGTTTTTACTACAACAAATTACTTCTCTATATTATATTATATATGGGTAATGACACATGAAAAAATGATATATATGTCTAAATATAAGTTTAAAATATGCTTAATACATTATATAAATGATATATGAATATCACTCATGTTCTTTTTTAATCAAGTAATAATGTCATATGTCAACCCTAAATTTTTAAACACATCTTTAGACCTATTATTTAAACATATCAATCATACCTATATGATATCACACTCAAATTGTTTAATACCGTACGTATACCTTTTTTGTGTTCCATATCTTATATAATATAGTGTTAGTGAGAGTGACAATGATTTCATTTATACTCATATCTTTATTAAAAATGATTTATTTTTTTAAAAATTAGTCTAAAAATACTTCTAAAATTATTAGATGGTAACATATGAATTCCATTAATTATTTTTCTTAATCTTACCCTTTGATTTTTTCACATGTCTTTAATTTAATAGTTAGAAGGTGGTTTTTTTTTTTGTGTGTGTGAAGGGTTTATCATTTCCCATCTCATTATGCAGTATATGTAGCCTAATTTATAGTTAGCAACTTAGCATTGTATACTTTAAACTTTGTCATACATAGGAGGGGAAATACAATAAAAAACTAGTTACAATTGTATAGGTTAAAATTATAAGAACGTCAAATTAAGCGACCTTGGTGTTTCATAATTTACTAAAGCGCTAACCTTGGAGGAAAAACAAGTTTTGATTAATTTTTTAGTTTTTGGATAACTTCTCATATTAGTGTCTATAAGTTATGGTCTTTGGGACAGCTAGAGCGCATGTGGCTTTTAGGCTAGTGAAGAACCGAAGATAATTACGATAAACATTAACTTACATATGAGTTACTTACACATGTGTAACTTACACATTTACAAATGTATAAATTAACTTACACATGATCTTTCGGCGGGCCCGTCGCCAAAAAATCATGGTGGTAGTCGGAAATGATCATGGTGGTATGTAAGTTACAAACAAAAGGAGTCTCAAGTGTCCCTAAAATAACTTTTTTCCATGCTTTTTATATGTCAATATATATTTATTGAGGTTGGTTATTGTAAAACTAGTATTAAAGTAAAACAGGTAACACAAAATCTTGACCATTAGATCATGGTAAATTTGATGCACGAAGATTCATGAAACACAAATGTATATTGATGCACGATCATTTTCATGATGCACAATAAAGAAAAACTTAATGTTTTATTTGTTTTACTTTAATAGTTGTTTTATTTTACTTAGAACCTTTATTTATATGCTCTCTTTTTTGTATTTTAATTAGTTTTATACTTTGGGCATGTACGTACACATACCACACGATCATTATTCATTCTTGCATTGTGGTCTGAGGTCTTTCGGTATGCCGTTTTTATATACCCTAACATTGAATAAAAAAGTAAAGTTGTTTATATCTATCTCTTTAATATTGTGTTTAGATTGGTAACTATTGTTAATAGAGGGCAATCAAATAAGAACAATCTTAAAATAAAAACATGGTGAGAACACTTAAAAACTACATTTTGTATAACTAAGTATCATTATTTAAGTGTTTAAAAACACATTAATTTGTCAAAATCGAGAAAATCATGTTTTCAGTTTTTTGCATCCAGCTTGGATGCATATTCATCAAAATTGATACATCCAACAAAAATATGACTTTTTTAATTTTAACTAATCAATATGTTGTCAAACATGTTAATAATGATAATAAATCATATACAATGTTAGTTTATAGACTTTTAATGTATCAAAATAATATTTTTAAATATTCTCACTGTGTTCATATTTTAAAAATATTTTCACTAAAGTTACCATATATGTTCAAACTTTCGAAGATATTGTAAATTTTCATACATTTAATCATGCCTCCCATATTCAAAGCGATTATAGGAGGGTCTTAATTAGTCGTGTTTTCAGAAGGAAAAAGAAAAAACACATAGTCATTCAACTTTTAGGTACAATATATATATATATATATATATATATATACACACACGATATTCAATAGTCAAATTTGAGCATATATGTTCAAATATAGACATCTACAAAAAAAAATTACCATATTGGTCAATTCTTCCTTACTACCAACCCATAATAGTAAGAAAAATCATAAGCCAATTAGATATCACCATTTGTTTTTGGATCTATATTTTATACTAGTATTTTCTTTTTTCTCACAAAATAGTAAGAAATAAATAAAAAAAGATGAATGAACTTAACTAAAGAGATCAACTTAAGTATATAATAGTGACACTTGTCCTGAATTCATACCTAAATAATCTTTGATTAAATTTAATTTAATTTGATTTTCTCTTATAATCTTCTTAAAAAGCTTATTTTATTCGTTGTTTAGATTAACATCTGCTATAAATACAAACCTTTTCATCTCTGTTCTTTTGTTAATATTAACAACAATCATGTTTACATTTACTTAGTATAATCCTTTTGTACTTTTTTACGATGCTTATGATCATCTAAACACATCATGAACTAATTAAGTTGATGTACCTGAAATATTTCTCATGCAATTCACTTTCCGAATGTATTGTTTATCAGAATAACGTTATTGTCTAAATTAATAGCATTGGATCATATAGACTTTTGCAACCACAAAATAAAAAAAAGTTAATCACCTATAATAACATATAAAATATATAAAATATTAGCTCACAAATATGTTTGAAACTTGAATATAATTAAAAGAGAAATCAGAGATTTGTTAAGTGGAAAAAGAAAACTTTAACTGAGCATATCAAAAAGACTATTCCACAAAATTATTGTTAAAGGAAAAACTAAATCTCACAAAGTTACTAGTATATTATTATTGTTATATTATTATTATTTTTTACATAATATAATAAAAAATAATTTCAAAGTTGAGGTATGTATATAAA
The DNA here is from genome assembly GCF_010389155.1 of Erigeron canadensis. Taxonomy (NCBI): domain Eukaryota; kingdom Viridiplantae; phylum Streptophyta; class Magnoliopsida; order Asterales; family Asteraceae; genus Erigeron; species Erigeron canadensis. The sequence goes on from NC_057765.1 coordinate 28,313,995, forward strand.
ACTATGTCAGTACGATATGCAAGAGAAGATTATAGTTTTACTTTTAACAACAAAATTTTAAATAAAGTAAAATAAAATTTACAATAAAAAGATTTATGTAATTTAAATGTTAAAGGAATAATATTTAGGTTTTTAATGTGGGGCTAACAAGAACCACATGGCAACATACAATTAGCTTTTGACATTTCTTACTATGGGTAGGTGGTAAAGAAATATTGACTAATATGGTATATAATTTTGTAGTTGTCTATAACTAGACATAGAGACTTAAATTTGACTATTTGAGTAATTTTCCCTTTAATATGACTACAAAGTCAAAAAACTTTTTATCCTTTTTATTATCTTTCAAGTACGACATAGATCTTTAGTGCTTAATTTATCTTTATATTTCCACTTGATTAATTGGCTTATTTAGAAGCCATCAACCAAACCCATGCATAAAAATTGGGTAAACATCATATTTTCAACACGAGGGGGCTTGACATGTTTACTTTTAGTCCAATCCATGGAAAAGGAAGAACGAAATAAATCCAAAATACTTTTTATTAATTAAAGTTAAGGTTCATGTATTTTAACTAATCGTATTATTTTTTTGCCTAACAAAATTAAATTATAAGAATTCTAGCTATAAATTCTTGACGACTTTACTGTTTCTTCTAAATGAAGACGTACTATTATTTCATAATAATTTGATTAAACCATAACATGATGAACTCATCTAGTTTATTGTATGGATGAAATTTTATACAATATATCACAATCTCTTGATCGAGTTTCAAGTAGAATGAACAAACAACTTTGTATCTCTTTTGCAACTATTATTCTTTAAAAAAAGAGTATAACAGTAGAAAAGCTCGTTTTAAGGTAGCTTTAAACACATTTGGACCATATAAAAGGCGAATTGAGCCGCCATGCACATGGTCGTAGTAAAAGTTTTCGTTCTGTCTGATTTTCAAAACATTTTCATTGTACGTATATCCACACAAAAGTTCTGAAAAGTAATAATTTTGTAAAAGAGAAGTTACAAGAAGTTATCTCATTTCAAATTTGTCAAATAAAACAAGATTGATTGATATGGTAACAGTCTATGCACACAAGTAGTATAAAATTTTGAATTTTTGAAAAGTAAAGCATGAGATCATTTTAACCCCCACACCAAATCCAATTTTCCACAAAATTTTCGTCTGGTCATAATCTCCAACAAGTTGCTTCATGTATAAGGAAAAAATAATAATACTATTATTTTATAGACATGACAAGATACATATTAATTAATAAATTAACACGGATCAAGTTAGTGTTATTTATTGTTTATCCTTTCATTAAAGTAGAGGAATTAAGCTTGACTTCCTCCTAGAAATAATACTTGAATAATCGGTATGGATATATCCACTTACTCAATCATCATTCTTCAACTTTTACCGAAATTCACTCGCTCATTTTACATTGAACATTTGAACTCCTAAATATATAGGGGATATATTCCCTACAACGTCATGTAGTCAATTTCCTGCCATTAACCTTTTTAAAAAATTAAAACATTATCATTTTAAATAGATTTTCCTTGCTTTCTTTCATTTCGGTAAACTATGTTTGACTTTTTATTCTGTTATATATCTTTTGTTGTTTTTTTCCCTCTTGTCGCTAACTGATTATCATATATGTGTACACATAATTTTGATAGCTTATGTTGGTCACAAAGATACCACTTAGTTTTTAAAAGAAAATCAAACATCCATCTTTTATAATGAAAAGGCACTATATTATAGCATAAAATAAATCAAATAGACACAAATGAATATCTACAATGAACTAGAATTCATGAGATAGAATCTAGTGACACAAACACATCACTTCTTCCCATTGCATCAACTCATGCTATATAAATTATAGAACTTTAGAACTTAAAGTATAAAAAAACATATAAAAACAAAAATATCTTAATTTCACCATTAATTAGATATGTTAAATTTGTTATCATCGAAATTGCTTTATTTTTTACAAAAAATTGGCAGAACATGTTTGGCGGGAAAAAAAAATGACCCGGAAACACAATTTCTAGCCGACAATTTGGTAGTATGATTTGTTATTGAAATATTGTTTCTTTATATAATGAAGATTCTAATTTCTAAATCATAGCCTCTATAAAGTCGGTTGTTGAACAAATATGTTAGCCGAAGTAAACTTGGTGGTTTTGAAAGGATAATTTTTTTAAGTTTTAAAGAAGTTAATGCAGGGAATTGGCTACATGAAGTTGTAGGGAATATATCCCAAATATATATACTATTTATTTATTACTTATAATTAAATAGAAAAAAATTGAATATTAGGTTGATATATATATATATATACGAGAGCAAGTAACCGCGCGTTGCGGCGGTGAGATGATGGGGTGATACGTCATAGAGTGTGATAGCCAAATGTCTTAGCCGTACGAGCTCCGCCCTCGAATTTAAAAATTCGTCGAAAGTATATCGAATAACATCTCTAATGAAAGAGCATGAAATTTTAAAAAACACCCATATAATTTTTATAATTTATCGATGTACCGTTTGTGAGATAAAAAACTTTGAACGAATTGTAGGAATAAATGATTTATGGATGACAGAGAAAAAAAATGATTGGTTGAGATTTGAGGAGAGAGAAATGATGTTTGGTAATATATAATTGATAGAAAGAACATTTTAAAAAAGTAAATGTTGAATTGAAAGTTAAAACTATATTTGCTTTATAATATAGTACAGATATAGATATATAATATAAGGGTGGGGGAGGGGGTGCGCTCAAGTGTGATCAAACCCCTATGTGAGTGAGAACATGCAGCTTTAAAGCATATGTCCAAAAAGAAAGGCATATAAACATCCAATAATGTAAAACATATACAAGCGAGTAAATAGGCATACGGGCATACATGCATATATGCAATGGCGAATTTAGAACTAAGAAGGGACCCAACTAAGAATTAGGTAGGTCCTGTATCAACCTTGACCTGATGATATGGTAGGAGACAAAAAAGCATGGGTCATATTAACGGGTCGGGTTAAGTCATTAAAATAAACATAATACATAGATCAAAAATTGAAATAGTTTTGTGTGATTTATACAAAAGTTTTGTAATTTTGTATTGATATTCATGACATAATGAAAGAATCCGCTTATTACATTTATTTGAAAAATTGTTACAATTTTTGTGACCTTTTGATCTAAAAATTCCTTATAAAAAAAAATAGTAATAACTTAGCATTTATATATTTCGAATATACTACGGTCTTTTGAAAAAAGAAGCATAAAGCCATAAACGCTTAGAAAATTATTACTTTAGAATAGAACTACCAAAAATAAAAGTCAAAGGTTAAAAATGAAAATTTAAATAACTACAATATTAATACAATTAAAAAAGTAATAAAATACATATGAGTCATCTCCTACCTCTTTCCCCCTATAACAATTTGGCCTCCATTAGGGTGGACGGAGTGGGTGAGGCACCGGACCAGTACCGGGCCGGTATTGGATGGCATACCGCCCCGACCCTCCAGTACCGGTTGGGTGGGGAGCGGACTGGGCACCGTGGTGCAGGTTTGGGTGCCGAGTATTTGACCGTTAGAAAAAAAAAAGGGGGAGGGGCCCCACTTCCAACGTGTCTCTCTCTCTTTCTTCTTCTTTCCTTTCTTCTTCCCTTCTTCTTTCTTTCCTTGTTTCTCCTTTCTGCAATTTTGTTTAATTTTTTTTTTTCCTTTCAACACACAAATCACACACACAAATAAGACACACAAATAACACACACATATATTTATATTTTCGGAATCATGAACCATTTCTTCAACAATCCTTTATTTCTTGACAATCACGGCCCAACACCCCCAAATTTCCAATCGGACTCGAGTTCATCCGACGAGACGGAACGGTATATTAATCTATTCACAAAGACGCATTATGTGATTCAACAAGATGTCCGTGATACTGCCTCCTCTTCAAGAACGTATACAAGACGCGACGATCGCAGTGAGTCTCACAACCGTCTTTTTCGAGATTATTTTGCTGAGGAACCGAAATTTAATGAGACTTTTTTTAGACAAAGGTTTCGTATGAGTAGACGGTTGTTTGTGAAGATAGCTGCAGATTTGGAAAACAATTTTAGTGTTTTTCAAAGGAAGATCGACGCTCGTGGTAAACGGGGGTTTTCAACTTTACAGAGATGTACATCTGCAGTTCGCCAGTTAGGATACGGTAGTAATCCCGACAGTTTAGATGATTACCTAAATATGTCGGAAAGATCGTCACGTGAAACCCTTAATGCTTTTTGTGATGGAGTCATTTAGTTGTATCGGCATGAATATTTGCGTAGGCCAACGCGTACTGATACGCAACGCATTCTTGATCATCATGCTTCTTATCATGGTTTCCCCGGCATGTTAGGTATATCTTTACTTAATATATCTTTACTTAATGTATATATGTGTATATATATATATATATTACGTCGTTTAGTTAATAATGTATATATATATATATTTTACGTAGTTTAGCTAATAATGTATATATATATATATATTACGTCGTTTAGTTAATAATGTATATATATATATATATATATATATTATGTAGCTTACTTAATATTTTCGGTCTAATAAATGTGTTTATAGGGAGTCTTGATTGTACACACTGGGCTTGGGATAATTGTCCAGTAGCTTGGCGTGGCCAGTACACGCGAGGTGATCATCACGGGCCGACGATATCGCTTGAAGCAGTTGCATCACAGGATTGTTGGATTTGGCACGCATACTTTGATGTTGTCAGTTCAAACAACGACATTAATGTGTTGAACCAATCTCCTTTGTTCAATCCTTTTGAAGACGGCATAGCACCGTTGGTTCCATTCACTGTAAAGGGAACCAAATTTCAGTACCCGTATTTTCTCGTGGATGGGATTTACCCAAGATATGCGATGTTTGTGAAAACGATTTCCCATCCAACCGGTGAGAAAAGGATTCGATATGCTAAGGCACAGGAGGCTGCAAGGAAGGATGTGGAGCGAGCTTTTGGTATTATAAAAAAAAATGGAAAATACTTAGAGAACCGGCACGACAAATGGAAGAAACCCCCATCCGTAAGATTATGTATGCGTGTTGTATTCTTCACAACATGATTTTAAAAGGCGAGGACCACGCTATAAGTCCTGATTACATTCCAGATCCCCCTGTTGCGCTACAGCCATCGGATGAACGACTGTTTGAGATACAGAACCCAAACGTTCACGGCGATCTTAAGATGGATCTCATTGACCATATTCATCGCACATCATCCGGGCATCGATCGCTAGTTTATTTATGTATTGTGTTGTCGTTTCGTTTAATATTGTACTTGATGTTTATTTTGTTGTTTGTTTATATTTAATATTTGTATTAGTTTTATTTATAAAAAAATGTTTTAGTTTTAAAAATAAATAGAAATGAAATTAAATAGAAAAGGGTGGGGAGGGGAGGGGAGAGGTGGTGAAGTGCTCCTAGGTTTCGGGGAGGGGAGGGGAGGAGAAGAAAAATCAGGGAGGGGAAGGGAGGAGTGGAGAAGCCCTCCCCCCACCCTTAAAATCCAAACTCAAATTGCTTTTTTTTTTCTCCACATTAACAGTTTAGTTTACATTAAGTTCTTCATATAAATCGATTAACGTAGGTCCTAACCAAATTTTAAGGTAGGTCCTCAGAAAATACTCACTATCACTTCTAAACTTTTTTCGATACTAAGGTAGGACCTACCTAATACTACTCTAGATCCACCCTTGCATATATGAGCTTATATACGTCTATGAGTTAGAATTGCGCGCTATAATATTCATGTCCATTGGTAAAGTCTTTGTCTTTAAAATGATCCATCTGGATTCGAATCTAACTTTCTAAATTTGTATGAGTGAATTTATAGAAGATCTTACGGGAGTTTAGTGTTAAGGATACGAAAATGAAAACCATCTAAACATGTAACAATAACACAAAAAATTATAAAGGAGTAATAAGATATATAAAAAAATAGAACAATACTTATAATTAATAATTTAAATGTTAAATGAACGTAAGAGGTAACGATGAAAAAAAGTTATTGTATATTAAAAACGTTATATATCTAAAAATACGGATGAAAATAATCAGAAACCAAATATTTAAAAGTAAAATGTAACTATGTGAAAGTTGTTTGATAAAAACATGCGAACCTAAAAGTTTTGTGTTAAGAAAATGAAAACTAAAAATTTGATGTCGTGTAAAAGTTAAAAGATAGAAACTATAGAGGGTTCAAATGAAAATTAGTAAAAACTATCATGTGCTATTAGGACTTGTACATTGCATGCTTAAAGGACTTGTAAATCTTTATAAGTTTTTAGTATATCTATAATTTTTTTATGACGTACAATGGAAAAACTCAAACATTTTATAAAGATTTGTAGACAAAGTCATCAAAAGAATCATAACCAAATTTCTAATATTCGCTAAAACACCATTGAATTATTCATATATACAAAACTAAAAACAAGTTAGGCAATTGAGTATTGACACATGATTAATGTTTTTAAACATTAACCTAAAAATCTTCTTAACATCATATGAATATGAAAAATGGATTTTACTCAATTTTTTCTCTGATTTTCATATAACGAATTAAGATGATATTTAGGCTAATGAATTAAGAAGATTATTTATTTCTTTTTATTTAATAACCAAACAACAAAATACAAACTAGCATCCTAGATTCTTGGCCCATCTTAAGTCTTGAGCCCATGATTACTTATGGGTCTGTTTCCTAGTGAATGTACATTAGCCCAAATCCTAACCCGAAAGGCCGAAAGTGGTAAGACACCTAGTGACCTACTCCAATCATTTCACATATCTATTTGATACCCATATACCGTAGTCTTTAAAGTATGAATGTACTTGGCTGACTTGGGCTGGGTTTTTGAGTGGAATCAGAATCACAGATATCCCTTTTCCTCGAAATGAGAAAGAAGATGGTACAAGCATGGGGAGCGAACAGGATTAGATACCCTGGTAGCTCTCCTCTCCGCCTCGGAGGCACCTGTTTGGATGAAGGCACGGGTCGTCTAACAAGTCAAAGATTAAGAAAAATATCACAAGTATTAGAACAAATAATGAAACAAATAGCAATCACATTATGGTCTTTTCATCGATCACCATACTACCTCAATAATTAATCTTCTTTGAGTCGATCAACAAAATTACTTCAACAAATCTTTACATGAAAATATTTTTCTAGTCTCAAATGTGACCATGATGTTGCTTCTGCAACTTTATAACTAAATATAATAAAAAGGTGAATATGGGTATTAAAGAAGGTTTCAAAAAATGCATGTTACTCACCCACGATGTATTTTAGTATTTACGTTGTGGTAAATAATAATTCAGTGTATGCCCTCTTGGAGCAGGCAAGGATTTTGGTGATTTAGGTGCCTCGTTTTGTTTGATTTGGTTTGCATAATTGTCAGTCATGTTTGAGCCTCTCAAAACAGGTGGTCAAGAATAACCATCTTCATGTTTGTGCCATTTTGGAGTCTCATGTTGATGATTCCACACTCGATTCCTTATACTAACACATAATGACTACAAGCTTATCTGGTTACGTCTCGAGCTGCTTATTCATTGGATTAGAAAACGAAAAAGAAAAGTAAGTACCCATTACGATTTTAGATTCATGCGCGCATCTGAAATTTGCATACTGTCAATCGAATATTATAACATTTGACCAGGCCTTGGTACCTTAAAAAATAATTTCTTTAATATTCGCGATATATTTGTCCAAAAGACATGCCCAAATCAGAACAATATAAAATGAGTCATTGAAGTAACTAGAAAAACTTATTGGGTATAAACAACGTAGACTACAGAAGAAAATTCTGTTTGGGGGTATATAACCATGTATAAATGTAGTTACCTAGTCTCAAAATGATCTTTTAGTAACATCCTAAGTTTATGAACATTTGTGAATCTATAAACCATATACGACTTTGTTACGAACACTTGGACAATAAATAAAGAAAAACCATGTCATAAAAGAAAGAACATAGGTTTTGTAAATTGTAAGATGGCAATAACACAGCATCTCACCAACAGGCTAACCTTACTGCAATGCCTTTACCCTAACTGCAAAATGTTATATTAAGAATATATCAAGTACATATTAAGAATCGAAAAGCATACACAGTAGGTCATTAACACAACAGCCAACACAAGATAATCAAACACGACATCAAATCTGATTAGTAATCCAGAAAACACTAATTCTTAGTGGAGAACTATCGAGGCTGTGTTTCCAAGAACTTGTATAGTGATATCATCATAGAATCACCTGATATAGTAGCAAGTAGAGTCTCTTTATCTTCCGCCCGTAAAAACTGAACTCCACAAACACCATTTTGGAGATTGGTCCTGGTGGTAATTAATTTCCTTTCCTTCACGTCCCACAACTTGAAAGTCTTGTCCACGGAGCATGATACAATGGTTTTACCCTTTGGGCAAAATTCAACACTTAAAATGGAACCCAAGTGACCTGTGAGCTTGAAAGGTTCATTTTTTTCAAGATCATGTACACGAACGCACGTGTCATACGAACCCGAAACAAGAAGCTTGTCGGCTATAGGTGAATAAGCAAGAGAATTGATAGGCTCGGTTACGCAATTAAGTGTATGCAATAACTGCTTTCTAGGGACATCAAAGACAAATATAGGACCCCCCATGGACCCACATGCCACATGATCTCCACTATTATTCCATGCAACGGAAGTAATATTGCTATTCTTGATGCCCTTAAAACATTTGAGAGGTTCTTCAGTAAGAGTACAAAGTAAATCAAAATGACTATTAGAGTCACTCTTCTTCCATTCATTAACATTCCATATTTTTATGGATGCACTCACCCCTCCAGCACCAGCAAGATGGGTGCCCTGTCAAACACACATGAACGGATTTAGTTACTCTTAGTGGTTTCTTAGAAACAATCTTTCCATAGCTAAGGGATGGAATATACAGTGCATAGAAAGTGAAGGTTTGTAACTACAAATCTTGATCATAAATATTTTAAACTGCTTATAGTATGTACTATGGTTACAAGTATGACCCATATGCTTTAGTTGCTTCAGTTCAGGTACGCCCTCTTCATCTATGCTTCTGGTGCAGCTGCTAGTTTGGAACCAGCATGCTACCAGCATGTTCTGAAACTGAGTGAGCACAGCTGCAGTCAAGGCGATTGCATGGTTACAGATGCATTAGTTTTGGAACACCACTAATGGCAACCAACTGAACCATGCTATTGGGACACACTCATATCAGATGATATAACTGGAGACAAATGTGAATTCTAAAAGCATGTCCACCCTTAAAGGAAGTTCGACATACTGTAAGTCGTACTTATTATATGTTTGGACATTATGTGTACTACACGTATGTAGTGAATTAAATCATTATTTAAACTTGAATGGCAGTTTACATCGTAAAGTGTATAACTTTACACAATGCGGTTTTTCATTTAGTTGAAGATTTGTCTTCAATATTGTTTGCAGTTTGCACATATGTTAAATTGGATTGTGCCATGTTTACAAATAAACTTGTCCGTTCTTCATTTAGCCCGATTAGCATAATGGCCTGATAAAAATTTGGAGAATACTTTTGGATGGGTGATTATTATTGTACTATTCATTCAATATATGTAAATGTAAGTTTTTGGGGAAACAACAAGAAAACAGTTTAAAGAGTACACACCCGTTTTCCACAAATGACCCGGTAACCAAACCTTCCCGACCCGCCCATTTTGACACTTAATAATTGCTTAAATTGCATACAAATATGGAAGCTAATATTAGGAAAACCTAAAAATAAGATGATACCTTAGGACTGAACAATATCTGGTCGATAGCATAGTCAGATTGCAGGGCTTCGTCTTTGGGTTGCTCCAACTTATCTTCCAATTGCGGCAGAACTTCAGGTTGTGGGGCTTCATCTTTGGGTTGCGGCAGATCTTCAGGTTGTGGGGCTTCATCTTTAGGTTGCTTTTTTCTTCCTCTTCCTTTTCCTTTTGCTTCTGGTTTGACTTTTTCTTCTGTTTTTCCTTTCTCTTCATGTGGCTCGCCAAAAATGTAAAAGATTTGTCTTTTTTTAGAAATACTGCCGACTCTTACGGATCCATTTGACGAAGATACAGCTACAGTATCCCCATCTGGATGAATATCTATTGATACGATACTTCTAAAACTATCCACCCGTTCAGTTTTCATCAATGTTTGAAATTCAATTTTACTTTTCGAGAGCAAATTCCATACTTTAACATGCCCATCGAAGTCTCCGGTGACAAGACCACCGGGAATCTTCGGGTTCCAGCTGCACACAGATATGGGTGTTTCAAAAGATAGTTCTCCATTCAATTTCAGATCAATTTCCATGGGCGGCGGTTGGTGGGTTTTCGAAAGAAGAAGAAGGTTATCAGAAGAAGACGATGAAAGTCAGAAATAAACCCTAACCCTAAGATAGTAGTATGTCACTCAATGGGGAACTTTTTTTATTTTATAAATATTTTAAGGGGATGCGGAGGAGATGTGTAAGTGTGTGACAACATTACCAAATTACTTCTAAAGGTATCATGGTCGAAAATTATGTAAGGTATCATCCGTAAACTCTTCCTAATTTAATTATAATCAGTGTAAATTATTGTTAATCAAGGGATTAATAATACCACCTCTCATTTAAGGCGGTTTTGTCCACCGTGGCATGCCAAGTCAGATATCCACTACCAGTTTTCACTATATACACTGGAAAAATAAGCCCTAAAACCCTAAAACAACCAAATCGTCCCCAATCTCTCAAATCGTCCCCCCCCCCTGAAACCCTACAACAACCAACCGATCTAATTGGGTTTTACAATGAGTTCATCTTCTTCAATTCGCTCCAAACATCAAAGCCCTGTATGTTATTGTGATTGTGGCTACAAAATCTATCCTCGAACGTCGTGGACTATGAAGAACCCAGGAAGAAGATTTCTTGCATGCCTGATTTTGGTAAGTTATTTCAATTAAAAATACAACTATTTGTTTTAAAAGTTATTTCAATCGAAACGAAGGTAGTTTGCCCTTAAAATTACAAGTTTATCATATATAACTTTGAAAATCGCATTAAAGGTTAATATTCAAGGTTATTATGTATAACTTCATGTTTCATAGGATAAAAAGAAGAAGTGTGGAATGTACAAATTCCTGGATGACGAATTACCAAGTGACTATTACAAAGACTTGGTTTACGGAATGCACATGAATTTGCAAAGGTTGAAAGACAAAGATTCATCAGATATGGATGAAGATAGTGGGAATTCTGAAGCAGAGGTTTCGAAGTTAAAGGAAATTGTGACCATTACCAAATCAAAAATCAAAATCTATCAAACTTTGTGTTTCATTTTGTTAGTAATTTTGATGTTCTTGTGTATTGTCATTGGTGCCTTGGTGGCCTAGTATTGTAACCATTTTCATGAGTTTTAATGCAAAGTTATTTAGTTAACAAGATTGTCCAATAATTCTGAATATTTGTTCTTAATAAACTGCATAATGCATGAAATATAAACCTTGCAAATAAACAAGTAAAATACTGGCAAAAGCAGAATCATTTCACATAACATACAAACAAAAGAAGGCATATAAGCCTGGGTAATGAGTTTTGCCTGCCATTTAGCTACCTTACATGGACCAACCTAATACCCCTTACTACAAGTTCAAGCTACATTACTTATTACATACCAGAAACATCCCATATTTGTTAAAAGTTTTATCACCATACTTAATACAAAGGTGAAATATATTACATAAATGGGATCAAAAGACATGGCTTCAAATATGACCATGGAATTAAAGTTCCAGTGCAGTGTCAATGGTGTTCCCTGGCCCTTCAACATGCTGAGACAACTTCTTTAAAATTCTTTCGCTTGGTGGTCTGAGTTTCAATGGTATTGCATCCTTTTTACTAGTGGTTGTTTTTGCAGCAGATGTTGCCTGTTTGGTGTCCTGTCTTGCGTTTGGTTTGCTTGTCCCTTCACTAGCAGCTTTGGCAACATTCTTTCTTGTTACACCAAGTTGTTTCATTGCAGCTTTTTTGGCATCATCTTCAGCTAGCTTCTTTCTGTCTGCTTGAATTGCTCTAGTCCTTTGAGCTTCCTGTGCTGCCTTTGCTTGAGCTGCCTCCTCTGCTAACTGCTTTCTAACCAGTGCAATTGCCCTCTTCTTTTGAGTCTCCTCTGCAATTGAAGTTGCATGAACAGTTATACCTGCAACTGCCATCTTCTTCTGACATTGCTGTGTAACTGAGCTTGCATCAGGTTTAAACAATCTTTTGTTTGATGGAGCAACAACTTCACTTGCATCTTTTCTTTGTAATGCTTCTTTTGGTTGGACACCTGCTACCTTCCTTTTCATATCTTTCATTCCTTTTCATTTCTTTGTATATGTATTTTGTGTAAATAATGCACTGATATATGTGTATATATTTAAACATGTTAAATAACCCTAATATCATATGTGTATATGTATACTGAGTAAAATAATGCACTGATATATGTGTATATTTTTTGTCTAAATAATGCTCTCATTTGTGTAAATGTATACTGATGGAAGTAAAACACTGCACAACATTTGAAACACATAATAACAAAGGATATAATTAAATAATTGAAACACATACCTTATGCTGATCAGACATAATAGTAATACCCACACCACCTTCAATATCCAAGTCAGCTGCCAACAATTCCAAAAACCAAATCCAATTATCTGTATTCTCCACACTAACCAATGCCCATGCCACAGGATAAATGTGGTTGTTCCCATCTCTTCCAATTGCAGTTAGAAGCTCACCAGTATTAGGACTTTTCAGAAAGCATCCATCTAGAGCAATCACCTTCCTACATCCCACCTTCCAACCTTGTTTTAATCCTGCTAAGCATATATACATCCTGTCAAAGTATACCTTCTTGTCTGGATTCCTTGTCACTTGCAGATTAACAGTAGCTCCTGGGTTTGAAGCCAACAACTCATCAGCATAAGACCTTAGCATACCATAGTGGGCTTCTATTGATTTTGAGAACTCATTTAGTGCATAAATTTTTGCTGCCCTACATTGGTTTGCAGATACAAAACACTTGTACTTCTTCATGACAAGATCAGCAATTTCACATAACTTTATACCAGGGTGTGCCCTAATCTTGTTGCCAAATTGTATCCCAAGCCATTTATAGTTGATCAAAGAACCAAATCTGAAATTTCTTGCACAAGTATGGTTATCCAGTAAAGAGGCAACTTGGAAGGAGTTTTCATCATTCATCTTCCTGGCAAAACACCTCCATGGACACTTGGCCTCTTCACCCTTGGCAGTTGTTGGGTACATATGCTGTTTCCTTTGTTTTCCCACACTTGGGTCTTTTAGAGTAGGAGGTCTTTGGCCACATCTAGCAATCACCTTCTTCTGTGTGCTTTTCTCATACCATATGCTAAAACCATTAGCTAAACCATAGTAAGTGAGACACTATTTGAAGTCCAGATAGGTTGCAAACTTCTCACCCACTACTGGTTTCTTCAATCTCCATGGAATGCCACTGTTATGGATTGGCCATTTATCCATCTTCTCAACCATTTTGAATGGGTCTTCCAAGTCATCATCTTCATCAGTCTTAAGCTTTCTCAACAATTCCTGAATGAACTTATCATGCTCAACAATGATATCATCATGATCTTGAAACTATCTTGGTGGCTTGGTATGACCACCTCATTTTGGAAGTTTTTTCACTTTGGGTGACTTTTTATTTTCAATTTTCCTTAACCTAACCTGCCTCAATTCATGTTCACCCTCAGACAAAAATTCAACAGATGGTGCCTCACTAGTAGTGTCACTATCTGAACCAGGTTCACCTGCAATATCAAAATCACTATCATCACTGTTAGTGTCTTCAACCACTAGGTTTGCATCTCCCTGAACATCATCTCCTTGAACATTATCCATCACAATCTGTTTGCCTTTCCCTTTATCTTGGAACAACCTTCTAACAAGAGGATTGGACCTATCATCAGTCATGTTAAGGTTTCTTGGTTTATCATTCTTATTTAATTTCTCAACATGTACTTCATCCTCCACAACTGCCTTATCTAATTCACCATGTAGGAACACATTATGTTGTCAATCTGCAGACTTTGACCTACTACACTGACCTACTTCCCTTGGCCCACTATCCTCTATTTCCCCTGGGAGGATCACTACTTTGGGTTTGACAGCACAAAACTCATCAATATGATCATCCTCTAAGTGATTCAGGTAAATGTCTATCTGACCATAGCAGTAGGCCAGATCAAACATGCATGCCAACTCATGATCATCAATCACCTTAACCAACCCAGTTTCAAATTCATTTCCAGGTATTAAATAATACAAACCAACAATTATTGACTTAGTTTGTTCTTCTAAATAATCAGAAAATTCTTCAAAAGAAGTAATCTTTTTTGTAGATATATGTATGTCTATTCCAATGACATACCTCAATGGATCATAAAAGAAGGAACCGTCGAAATATATGCGGAAATCGAAACCTCTAAAATCCATCCTACAACCAAAAAAAAGAAAACAAGAATGTGCCCATTAAAAAATTAAAAAAATTAAATACAAAATAAATTTATTATTATTTAGTATATACGTTGTGGTACGTAAACCCCCATGCAAGTATTCATCTGGTAATCGACTAGAAATTTTTTTAATTTTTTTCCCCCAGATTTAGGGCATAAAAAAAAACATCCTTAAAATTAGGGGTTTTCAGTCAATGTTAATGAAAGAACATCAAGATTCGATGTGAAACCCCATGTTTTAGGTAACCGAGAAAAACCCTAATTTTATATGAAAATATAAAGAAAATCATACCTGCTAGATGAAACAATCGCTGCTGAACTAATGAAGTCAATCCATGGTTATACGTTGTAGATCCAGAAATTACGGTTTTTTCGAGAGATCCGGTGATGATATTTACTAGCAGTCAACGCGCAGACAAAGCGAAGTGTAAGTGTTATGTGTGTTTTTTTACTTTAGAAAGTGATGTATCAGTATCTATAAATAAACTAAGTGTATTGTGTATGTATATAAATATGATATATATAGATGTAATTTGTAAATAAAATTAACAAAAACATTTCCCCACTAACTCACGTGATGTTTTATCCCGCCAAAATCAAGTCAACTGACGATGTGGCAAGATGACATGGCAAGAAATTCAACCTTGGATTAAATCAAGTCAAATACACGCACAAAACCAGTCAAACGAAACCAGATAGTGGTTTTGGTCCCCGTAATAGATCGCGTAATTAGGAGGAGTTTACGGATGATACCTTACATAGTAAAATTTTTCAAGCATGGTACCTTTAGAAGTAATTTGCCCTTATTATAATGATGCAGCGTATCATTTTCCTCGTATAAAAGTCCACCTTATGTTTTTTTCTACGCGCCCTGTATCTCGACCAGCATTTTTAGTATTTTGACCAGACAGATTTTGCAGCGACCCTCGCTGCAAAAACCCTTGCCACGTCAGCATTCCACTAAGCCGCTTTAAATGGTTTGACCGACTTTTACTCCACTTATTGCAGCGAGGGTCGCTGCAATAAGTTAAACCGGAATGATATCGAATAAAAACCGATCCACCCATCAATTCCATCATTTTCCTTCCTCCACCCATCCATTCCATCATTTTCTTACACTTTTTCTTCCGATTTTGTTTAACAAAATTTAACAAATCCATCCACCAAAACACATCCGGCTACTAATAATCCAGTCCCCTTAGTATAACAATCCGGGTATCACGAAGTGTCGGGATCATCACCCCCGCCAGCCACCACTGGGTAGTACCGCCAGCCGCCGCCGCCGTCCACCGCCACCCATCATCATCTGTCTTACAGGGAAGTAGTATTAGCAGCGACATCTGGACTTTTAAGTGCCCCCGTTATTTCTCGTCCGCCGTTAGATTATCCTCCCCCAAATTCCGGCCGGTCGTCCTCCCCCAAATTTTCCGGCCATTTCAAATTCTGGTATGTATTTTATGCTTTTCCCAATATCCCAACCATTATTTTTTAGTATCTAGACCACTACCAGTTTTTGCAGCGACCCTCACTGCAAAAGGTGAAAAAATTGGGGCCTCCATTGTATGTTAGTATAGTTTTTCTATATATATTAGTTTTGTTAATTTGTTAGGATTATTAGTTGTTTATAGGATTTTAATAGGTTTGTTAGTATATTGGTATGTTATTATTAGTTTTGTTAGTTTTGTTAATTAGTTAGTTTTGTTAGAATATTGGTATGTTAGTATAGTTTTTGTATATTTATTAGTTTTGTTAATTTGTTAGTTTTGTTAGGATTCTAAGTTGTTTATAGGATTTTAATAGGTTTGTTAGTATAGTTAGCTTTGATTTGTTGATAATTTAGTGATTTGTTAGGAGCCACTAATTTATTTTGTTAGTGATTTGTTAGAATATATATCATTAAATGCAAAATTACGTAGATTAAAATTTGTTAAAAAATTGATTAAAATAAATAGGCAAGATTATGATCAAACTATATGTATTGAACTAAATACCCAAGATTATGTAAAAAAATTGATTAAAAAAGATGACTTAAAACTTATAAAAAATTAGTTTAACAAAAATATAGATAAAACTATATATAAAGATTAAGTTAAAAAGTATGACGTGTACAAAATTTAGTTAAAAAGTTAAAATATATTATAGAACTAAGTTACCAAGATTATGTAAAAATTTGATTAAATAACTACTTAAGACGTAATAAAAATTAGTTCAACAAAAATATAAATAAAACTAATTATAAAAATTAAGTTCAAAAGTATGACGTATAAAAATTAAGTTAAAAAGTTAATATATTGATTTGTTAGAATATTTTAGTCATTAGTGTTAGGTGTTTTACTTTTTGGTTAGAATATTGACAAATTAAAAATGACGTAGATTAAAATTTGTTAAAAAATTGATTAAAATAAATAGCCAAGATTATGTAAAAATATATGTATTGAACTAAATATACAAAATTATGTAAAAATTTGAATTAAAATTTTTGATTAAATAAACTACTTAAGACGTATTAAAATTACTATAAAGTTAAAATTAAAAGTATAAAAGTAAATTTATATTGTATAAACGGAGTTCTAAAAATTATTATCAAGTAAAAAAGATATATATAAAAGTAATAAAATTTGTGATAATTTTGTTATATGATTTGTATTTTGCAAAAAACGTATAATATGATTTGTATTTTGCAGTATAGATGGCGACTTACCATGGCGGTGATGGCGGCAATGAAGACCCACGTCGACCATGGTGGAAGATTACATGGGGCTGCAAAGGCAGCGGCGGTAAGGAATTTGGTTTTTTATAATTCATATTTTAATTTAATAATTTTTTACAATTTGGTTCTTTATAATTCATATTTTAATTTAATATTTTTTACTAACTTGTTTTTTTAATTTTTGCTAGCCCCACGAAAGGGAAAGAGGAGGGGGCCCTGTCAGAATTTAAATCTGGAGGCCGAGTTCGCGAAAAAAGACCGTCTGTCGATCGACTTTGACACGAGCAACTTAAAAACGTGGCAGGCGATTGGCCCAAATTCTTCTATGTATAAGAGCCTCATTGGCACATTGATCCGTCACATCCCTCAGACATACGACTCCTGGGACCATGTGCCTGCTGAAAGAAAGGAGTTTATCATCCCGACTCTGAACGTAAAATATTATTAATTTTTAACTTCTTCTTTGATGTTTGTATCAATTTTTAATTTCGCTAACTTTTACTTTTATAAATTGCAGACTCGGTTCAAATTGGACCACTTTATTCAGATTCCTAACCCCGAGGATCCTATCAGGCGGGGGTTCAGGCTGTGTGTTGATAGGGACTGTTCAGATCAGTATCGGCTCCGAAAGAGCCAGTTCAAGAGAGCCCACTTTTCCAAAAAGGGGGGCCTGGATGCAGTTCCCCAGTTGGAACAAGCTGTTCCTCCAGAGGGTATGTCACAGGAGGACTGGAGAGCTTTGTTGGGGTATTACCAGAGGGAGGACCGGGTGAAGCAGTCGGCGACAAACAAAACGAACAGGGGCAAGCAAGTTCTTGCGGGGACCCATGGTCGTAAGTCTTACTCTCAGTACGTCCACCAGGAGAAGGTTAATTATGAATTATATATGTATTAAATATATATACTTGTGTTTAAAAGTATAAGTTTAGTAATGTATATTTCTTAGATTATATATGTATTAAATATAAATACTTGTGTTTAAAAGTATAAATTAAAGAATGTATATGTCTTATGATAAATTGATGTGTTTACAGGTTGAAAAAAACCAGGACGTGGACTTGGTGGATTTGTTCGAGATTAAGCACAAGAAGAAGAAGGATAAACAATGGGAACACCCGATGGCTGAAGAAATACATGTATGTGTCTCTCTTTAGGATTTTATATTTTTAGTATTAAATGTTAATTAATCAACCTTATGTATAATGTAACGTTTTTTACAGTCTCAGCTCAAGAAGAAGAAGGAGGAAGGAGGAGGCTGAACAGGACCCCGTTCCAACACCAGATCCTGACATTGTCATGGAGGTACGGGGACCCCGGGCGGGGCATCGTCGAGGCATAGGGCGGGTCATCAGGCAGATAGGTACCGAGGCGTATGACTATACGCATCTTACCCAGGGACAGCCACGTGCATCATTCGACTTGAACAATGACCCACCTCAGCCTAGCCAGACGTCCTCCTTATTTGAGGAATTATTTAACTATTCTAGTTATGCACAGGCTCCTTTTCCTCCTCAGCCGTCCCAGCAGTTGCCCACAGCCCCTCAATACTCAGTCGGATCGTATCATGTCAATTTGGATGACGACGATGATGATGATGAGAGCGATGATGCTCATCATTAGTATCTTGTGGTTATAAACAATATATTTTGTATCGTATGAATTATGTTTGTGGTGTACATGTGTTTATCTTTTCGGATGTGCTGGTGATGATGGTCATAATAAACGAAAAAAACGTAAAAAAAATATGCCTAATCTATATAAATAAATACATCAACTATTATTAGTAATATAATACGTCAACGATATCTAGTACTTATAAAAACAAAAACATCAAAGATAGCTATAGAATACGTCAACTATTATTAGTAATCATTATAACAAATATAAGTAAAAAAATACATCAACGATATCTAGTACTTATAATAACTATTATTACATACGTTAAAGAATTACAAACAAATAATTATACGATATAAATAAACTATTCAAGGATCTCATATCCCGTAGGTGCCTTATTAGCTTGAATGTGTCTGTGGTACTCAGCCAAACGGTCTCTATACTTCGGATGTCTTACCCAGGCCTGCGATGCAGGTTTATCATGTCCCCAAGCTGAGGTGTAAGGCATTGGGCAGTCCTTATCTAAAAAAACCGTAACAAAATGTGTCGACCCTGATACCAGGGCAATGCATATCGGGTCATCTACGTATAGCTCGCCTGGCCCCTTCCAAAAAGGAAAACATGTGATGTTCTCCTCTAAACTTAAACAGATAATTATTACCCCCAACGCATTAGACAGAAGCATAGCGCAATATGGATTCATCATCCAGTAATCGTGTGGGTGACCATTTGGATAAGACATTGATAGCAAAGTGTGTATGTGTTTAGCGTCACCAGCGAATGCACTCTCATAGTATCCGCGCCTGGACTCATACTCCTCTAGCATTAGTTTGCGAATCCACTCGAATTTTTGCTCGTTTTCACCCAAAGCAACAGCCAGTGCCTGAAACCCACTGTTACCATGAGACTGTACATTTTTTATATTGACAACGTATCTTTGAAAGAACTTAGGGAGCTGGCCTAAGTAATGACTCATGTCAAACGATGTTGACTCACTTGGGAAAAATTTGTGTGTAAACGGTTCAGGGTTGTTCTGCGGATTTTGTGTATTCTGTGTAATGGGTGTCGAGAATAATTGATCAACAAAGCTATATGTTTCTTCTTGCGTTTGGTTATTCTGGTCTCCGAAATAACTTTGTGTGTCTGCGAAATGTGAATCGCTACCCACATACGAACTATGTCTGCCACTTTGTCCCCAGTATAGTTATAAGGTTCGCCAAAAGAATCTGTATTTCCCAGGATGTTAAACTCGTAACCCACATACCCACTCTGCCTACCACTTTGACCCCATAATACTTTGTTATATAGTTCGTCTACATTGTCTGGCACGTTCATTGATAGGCCCACATAATTACTTTGTCTCCCAATCTGACCCCATTCGGGCTGGCTTTAAGCCCAATATGAACTGGTTCCCACATGATCATTGTGCCTCCCACTTTGTGTGATTGTGGTTGGCTTTCAGTTTCATTGAAGAAACGTGATGGTGTTTCTGCGAAAAAAGAACTAGTGCCCACATGATCACTCTGTCTCCAACTTTCAGGTGATTGTGGTTGACTTTCCGTTTCTTCGAAAAAACGTGATTGTGTGCTCACGTATTCACCGTGTCTCGCATATTGGCCTTCTCCAAATGCACATGACGGCTGCGAAAATTGATCGGAGAACTCCCCCAAGGACTGGCTTTCCTGAAAAATCGGTCGGGAAAATTGAACCGACTTGGATTTTTAAAGACCGGAGGGTGTTGTGTTTGTCGCTGGTCTGTTATATTCGGGCGCCTGCAAAAAAAACAATTTTAATAACAGATTACACTTACAAGTATACTAACAAATAGGGGGCAATTACCAAAAAAAAAAAAAAATCAATTAATTAAATGTAGTTCGAATTATGATCCGACATACTTGAGGTATATTTTTCTTTGACCCGATTGGTCTTCCACGTTTATTTTTAATAACAGAAGGGTCCTTGATTTTCGTTCTCCCCGGATAGACGATGTCTTTTAATTTAGAAATCCAGTTTTTGCGATTTGACTTCGGTTGATCCTTAAACTGGCCTTTAACATCCTCTAGTAATTCGTCGATAGCTTCGTCATCGTCAGAGTCTTTTCGATGATCGTTGTCCGGAAGGCATGTCGACGGTGTCAGGTCTAGCTTTCTCCAAAAGTCATTTATGTTATGCACCTCAACACGTTTGTCTACATTTTTGACGAAAAATAATTACAATATTTGTGCATTTACCAAAAAAAAAAAAAATCAATTGCCTATATTTCAATAAACTTACTGCAATGTATGTACGCAGCTAGACGGCGGGCACATGGAAGGCCAAAACTAATCCACACCTTACACCCGCACTTTCTCTAGT
The DNA here is from genome assembly GCF_010389155.1 of Erigeron canadensis. Classification (NCBI taxonomy): domain Eukaryota; kingdom Viridiplantae; phylum Streptophyta; class Magnoliopsida; order Asterales; family Asteraceae; genus Erigeron; species Erigeron canadensis. The sequence continues at coordinate 28,335,315 of NC_057765.1, forward strand.
TTTTTCTGATCTCATTTTTTAATCGTTTAATTTCATCAACCATTATATCAAGAGCTGTCACAGATACAACACAAAGCAGGTCTTTCAAACATGGGTAGTTGTGTTTACCAGCTCTATAAATCCTGCTTTCCTCCAGTTGGCCCTTGATTTCTGTATCTTGTCCGAGGAGGATATCATTAACACATTGAATTATTCTTTGAAATGTACATCTCCCCTGCAACTCGGACTTGAGGAGTGAATGCTCAGCCTCAACTCTGTTGGTAGTGTAGTTACGGTAGTTGAGGTGCTGATCGACCCAAAAGGACACAAACTTTTCCTTGTACGGGGAAAGCCACTCCTTCTGCAGGTACTTGTAAACCTCTGTCATTTTAACATTTAATTAACTTGTGTGGGTATATGTGATTTACCAAAAATTAGAAAATAAAAAACTTCAAAAGCACTTCACTTACTGTCTAAACGGGGACCCATCTTCTCTTTTAAATATGATAAATTGTTGGTGTACTCTTCTAGTGTACGGGACTCGTAAAGTTTTTTCCACCATCCGTAAAAAGGCCCCCATTTCCCTTCCCCTTTTAAAGATGGCATGCTAAATTTGTCTATGTTCCTCCATATGTGCACTCTACACAGTAAATGGTATGCTTCAGGCATAACGGTTTTGCATGCTTTCATTAGCGCCAGATCCCGGTCCGTGAGTACCACGCGCACAGCAAAGCCTTCACCTAACGTCGACTTCAAACACTCCAACACCCATCTATAATTATGCTCTTGTTCGCTTATGATAAACGCATATGATATGCTAAAGGTCCTGTTTGTTGGAGTGACACCAACGATCTCGACCAACGGCATGTTGTACATATTAGTTTTGTACGTGGCGTCTATTTGGATAACATAAGGAAATGCACGCCACAACTTAAATGATGTCGGATGTATAAAAAACAGATTCTCCAACCGACCAGATACACTGTTTGTTGTATGATAATACAAGTAATTATGCTCCTTAAGCAAACTGAACATAACCTGTTTCGTTTGAACAATATGGCGTACATATGTCGTTTCAGATACTCTATCATAGTAAATAAATAAAAAGATATGTAAATTTGATATAATATACCTGCATTGGAGTGTTTCCATGTTTTTCGGCCGCCTTCTTCCGCATAGCTTTTTGGAAATTGTAAATGTCATCACTGCGGGTCAAGTTTCCTGGAAAATTTTCTTTCAATAGCTTTAACATCTTACGGGGCGTAGTACCGCGATGATATTCTTCTTCCAGAAATAATCTCTCCTCTTCAGTCAACCTTCTTGCGTACGCGTAACCCTCCAGATTCTCAGCTGGATAGTGATTATGTGTGTCGTTGTAACACCCCAAATATTTTAAGGTAAAAGAAATTAACCCCTTCTTTTAGTTTTGACATTAAATTAACTTCCTAGTATTTTATTTTTGGATATGGGATTAATTTAGTTGGAACTTTAGCGGATAGCGGGTAAAACACCCACCAAATTGAGAAGTGGGTCGTGGCACCCATAGGAAGTGCCAGACATCTTTTGAGTATGAATCATACTTCCACTCTCATTTTCTTCTTCCCTTCATGCATTCCTTCTCATATTCTTTCAAAATCAAAGAGTAGTTCATCAAGAACAAAATCATTAATCATCTCCACCTATATTAGGAATTTACAAGCTAGGGTTTTGGTGATTTTGGGTGGTGGCTGAAAATCAAGAGGAAAAAGGGGAGAAAAAGGAATTGTAGCCTATAGTCTTGATTTAGCTCTTTGAATCTTGAGGTATTGAATTCCCTTAATTTAGTTTTATCTTCCTTTTGAAATTAGGGTTCATGAATGAACCAAATTGGGGGATTTTGCTAGAAAATGAAGTATGGTTCATTTTCTCCAATTCCTTAGTTAACCTAGTTGTCATTGAGTTATAAGATGTGTTTGATTATAAAATTGATAAGTTCATGTGATGAATTGAGTTTCTAAGAAAAGATGAATATTACTAGTTATTGTTGTGTGAATGAAAATAGTAGGTTGAACTACCTAATGTTATAGTTAAAGATGAAAGTAACTCAATGACAAATGGGTTGGGTTTTGGGTTTAGAAAAGGCTAGTGATTGTGAATGGCTAGGTTGAACTAGTCAAGTTGTGAATGTAAGCTTATGCATTTTTTCGATACGATTTTAGGTTGAAGCTTGCTTGTGCTTGTTGTTAGCGTTATTCTCTTTGTTGCGAAGGAGGTGAGTATTCTTGCATACCTTTATGTATACGTTGGGCCAATTACCATGAGATGTGAATGTTCCAAGCATGGTAATTGGTTCGGCGTTAAGCCCATGGGGGGCATTGTTTATGAGGCCTAAGAACCTCTGGGGCCTAAGAATCCCGATAGTTGATGTGATATGAGGCCTAAGAACCTCCGGGGCCTAAGAATCCCGATAGATATGATTTGTTATGATCGTTTAGCTTATATGGATCCATATATGTATTGTTTGTGTGCAAGGTGAATATGTAAATGTGACATGACGATGCCATAGGTTACATGTGAAAGCCCTTGTACTATGCCCTCCTTCGTATTCGTAAATGTATGCAAGTATATTCACTAAGCCTTTGCTTATATTTTAGATGTTTACCCTCTTATATAGGTAGTTCCGGAGGAAGGAACTAGTGAGTGTTGTTTAAAGATAGTTGATTTAGAGTTTGAAGCGATCTTTGGACGTCCTGAAGGTAATTAGGTCATTCCCGGCGAATGACGATGATTTGGTTAGAAACCTAGTTGTCCCTCTTGACATTGGCTCATGGTACATTTTGGTTGTTATTGGCCATATTTTGATATGTTTTGTAAATGGTCATGTTCATGTCTTTTGTAGTTGATAAGGATAGTTGGTTTGGTTGTAGCATGTCAAATGGGTAATCGACCCATATGGTTACGTGGTCGATCATGGATCAAACTAATTTGGCAAATATGAATGTTTTCGGGTTAACTCTCTTACTTTCAATTCTGGAATGTAATTTCTTATAATTTTGGTTGTGGTTCAAAGGTTTTGGTTAAGTCTTAAAGTGGGCAAAGTTTGATGTTGTTGGGTTGTGGGCCACTGCGGCGCAGTGGGAGCGTGCCGAGCCCACTGCGGCGCAGTGGAATCCCACTGCCAAAATTTCTTTTCTTCCCACTGCGGCGCAGTGGGAGTGTGCCAAGCCCACTGCGACGCAGGGGGGTTCTTCCAGTTTTGGCCTGAGAATTTCCACTGCGGCGCAGTGGGAGTACTCGACCTCACTGCGGCGCAGTGGGGCATATATATATATAAAAAAAAAACTTTTGTGTTTTCGAGTTATCGAGTCGTGTCGTTACAGTCGTCTACAATGGTTATCCTCCAACCATCATCAGTCAAACGACCGATTAATCTAAAGGGGCACTGACATTTAAGTGTCTTTTTAACGAGCCCGCCTATCCTATCATCCATTTTCCCAGAAAGATTACAGACTATCGTCACTTTATTTTTTACACCAACTAAGTTGGAATTTGTTCGTCGTTTGATTAACACATAACCAAGCTGCAATCCTGTACTTTTGGCCCAGTTGACCAATTCTTCGTGTGAATCGAACACCTAAATTAGTTTTTTTTTTTAAATTATCATTAATTTGTATAACTTATAAATATCTAACATTTTAAATATGCAATAAATATAACAACGAAACACAAATTAAATAGTACTAAAATATAAATATTTTAATGATATTTGCCTAAATTAGTTTTTTTTTTTTTAAATTATCATTAATTTGTATACTTATAAATATCTAACATTTTAAAATTGCAATAAATTTAAGAACGAAACACAAATTAAATAGTACTAAAATATAAATATTTTAATGATATTTGCATAAATTAGTTTTTTTAAAAAAAATTATCATTAATTTGTATACTAATAAATATCTAACATTTTAAAATTGCAATATCTAACATTTTAAAATTGCAATAAATTTAACAACGAAACACAAATTAAATAGTACTAAAATATAAATATTTTAATGCTATTTGCCTAAATTAGTTTTTTTTAAAAAATTATCATTAATTTGTATACTAATAAATATCTAACATTTTAAATATGCAATATCTAACATTTTAAAATTGCAATAAATTTAAGAACGAAACACAAATTAAATAGTACTAAAATATAAATATTTTAATGATATTTGCCTAAATTAGTTTTTTTTTTAAAAAGGCGTCTGGTAACCCGACCACCTTTTTGGTATCCCAAATTATCATTAATTTGTATACTAATAAATATCTAACATTTTAAATATGCAATAAATTTAACAACAAAACACAAATTAAATACTACTAAAATATAAACTAATAATGATATTTGCCTAAATTAGTTTTTTTTAAAGTTAACAAGGATACCTGATCGGTGTGGAAAACCCTAGCGTCGTAGTCAAAATGAGGGGCCGCCTCTGGTATCTCAAATTCTTCATCAGGTTCTTCTAAGTGAAGCTCAAAACCTTCCGCACCCATTTCGCCCCATATACTTTCAAAATCCATCTGAAATAATGATAAACTATAATAATAATACTAAAGATCTATAATTTATAGTATATTGAAAATCTAATGTATATTTATATATCTATATCTATATATATAAATGAAAACAATAACATATATATATATATATATATATATATATTGAAAACTATAACTATAATAATTATGAGAAAATAGAAAGAACTGAAAAGTGGGAAATAGAAAGAACTGAAAACTATTGTGAGAAAATGACGCTACGAGTTTCCATATATAGAATCGCCCGTACACTGTGGACTTGATGGTCCACAGTGTACGGTTACGTACAATGACTTTTTGCAGCGACCCTCGCTGCAAAAAGTGTGGTCATTTTACTAAAAAACTGGTCGGGTCACCAGGCGCCTTTTTCTATTTGAATATTGCAATTTGTTTGATTATGTGAAACGTTTAGGATATTTAAAGATTGTTTATGTGGGGTGGGTTATTTTAGGACCACCTCCTTATTTTAGACCACTTAGACCATTTTAGGATATGTAGTTTTTGTAACTTACACACCACCATCATCATCTACTATGATATACAAGACTTTTTTGTAAAAGCGCTAAGACTTTCGAGTGACGGGCCCACTGAAAAATCATGTGTAAGTTACTTACACATGTGTAAGTTAACTTACACATGATTTTTCGGCGGGCCCGTCGCCGAAAAATCATGGTGGTGGTTGGAGATGATCATGGTAGTGGTCGGAGATGATCATGGTGGTGTGTAAGTTACAAAAACTACATGTCCTAAAATGGTCCAAGTGGTCTAAATTAAGAAGGTGGTCCTAAAATAACTTGCACCTTGTTTATATTTATATATATGATCGGATAAAATTAAGGATTTGTAAAGATTTTTTTACAATAACATGTTATTACTTATTAGATATCATTTAGCATATCACAAACTCTAACCGCCTGACAATTAGTTTAACTCGATAAATAGTCATCCCATCCTTTCCATGATAGCATTTAAGCTACTGAATGGATGATAAACATATGCTATTATATGACAAAATATAAGGAAAAAAATCATAAAATAATATGACGAACAATCGATGGGCCCAAACAGCAGCTAAAAACGTGTCCGGGAACCAACAATAGTCCTCGACTATTATTAAAGTGGAAACAAAACCATGTGGCAAAAAAAAAAAGAAAAAACCAAAACTATTTAGTTCACTTTTTGCATAGGAAGAACATAATATTCTCATATTCAAAAATGACTATCAAATTGCATAAAAGGAGTCCACCAACTTTGGTCTGATCTTTGTTTTAGGTGACTATTTGCACTCACAAACGACTCCCCTTAATCACTTGCCATCTAGAATTTTGTAATGACTATTTTGAGCCATTTCCTTATATATACCCTTCCTAATGAGTTTTTAATAAAACAGTTCACTGCTGTTTTAATTAATTAGGGATATTAACCAAGTTATTTTTTGGCACTCAATTAGCCATTATTAAGACTGAGCGGAGTGGATGATTTTTCCACCGACTCTCGCCCTTTGTCACTGGGAGTCGCCCCCCACGCCACCCCATTGCCCGACTTGTGTTTTGTCCGACCTCCATAGCTCGCCCCATTGTGCACAAAAGTCATCCAAAGTCGCCCCCACACCACCCCCTCTTGCCGACTTCTCCTAAATTCACCCATTTTCACCTTTTTTACATACAACACTTTCCTACCCCACATGCCACATGGTACAAGTCGCCCTACTCTTCAAAATCCACCCATTTTCACCTTTTTTAAGGGGTAACTTTTCTTACACCACATGATACATGGCGCATGTCGCCCCTCTATTCCTTTCTTCTCACTCCTCTTAGTCTAAGAGACTATAAAAAAAAGATTTTTGGAAAGGGCGAATTCCATAAAAAGTTAACAAACTTCAACTTAAATTTATTTAGCGTATATAACAAACAAATTTAATTAGGACAGGAAATATCATCGAAGTCAAATAGTTTCAATCTAAGAAAATGAACTAATATGACCGCGAACCTACTTCTGAAGGCACTCGATTAAAATGAAGAGTAATATAACAGCTGAATGTAGATATATATAATAATTTAAAAAAGGTTAAAAAATAATATCTTGTCGATCAATTATATAATCTCAACATGTCTCGAAAGTAGTTCCTGCAAAAGATTCAAGCTCTATTTTTCTAGAGCCGCGGGTAGAACAGTGTGATTGGTATATGCCACAATTCTGCAAAAGGTTCCAACTATAAGGTATATATAACTATGCGTAAGGAAACTAAATCAGGTACAAAAGCAATGAAAAAGCTTATCTTATTTATTTGATAAACACGTTAAGTAAGCTCAGTTGAGCAAGAACTTCACCTTTGAGTGATTTCCCAAGCTTATTTTCAGCTCAAACCCGTATTACTCAAAGGAAGATAATGGAATTAAAGAAGAGGGGAATGGAATAAAGAAAATTGGAATGATTGCTCTGTTTGGTATAACTAAAGAATCGTTATTAGAAATAAAGAAGAGAAGCACTTCTCTTATTTGATTAGGTCATTAAGAAGAATGAAAATGACACTTTTTTAATGCTTACTGACCCTTTTTTTTAATAGAACAAGTTAGTTTTATTTTATGATAAGCGAAAACATGCTCCTAATCAAACCCACAACACAACTATATATGTTACTTACAAACCATAAAATATTGAATAATAAGCAAACTCATCACACGAAATATGGCTAACTCAAAAAGGACACCCAGGTAGCAAAAATGACCACTTCAAAAAGTTACAAATATTCAATTCGAGCTGAGATCGATATATATATCCGAATAAACTAGAAGAAAATATTATAAAAGTTCAATAAAACAATAAATAAACCTAATAAATTGTCTAATGTTCTAGCTATATTATATAAATAAATCAGGTAAAAGTATATAACTATTAAAAACTCAAACTCATGAAGATAATGTAAATATGTAGATCAGAGAGCAAGATTGTAGGATGCAGGATGGGGTTTTGGTGGTTGTATTGCTGGTTGTATAGGTGGTGAAGGCCGATGTTGTATGAGGCGGTAGTGAAGCTTGTTCGGGGTGGTGGTGGTGGTGGTGGTGGTGTTGGTGGCCGCTGGTGGTTCCGGTGTCTATGGCGAGATCTATAGAAGGTGATATTTATCGCCGTTATCAGAAACGGGTGATGGTTCCCGGAGGTGTAAAGTTCACAAGGAAGGTGATAATGATTTACATTTTTCCAGTCAAAGAATGAATTTGTTATGATATTGTTGATTCCTCAGCATTCTTTAGTTTTTCTTTCATTCCCATTTGCATGTACCAAACATTTCCTTATGCTTTTGGAAATCCAGATTTTTTCTTTTTCATCAAAACAAATAAGGTTGGGGATGGTTTGTTGATTCACAGTATGACATGTCTTACCAGAAGACCACATATAGATTGTTCTATTATGAATGTGTTGGCAAACAAAAAAGGTCTTGTTTCAGCGGTAGTATGGTTAAGCGATAGCATAGATTAAAAATTAATTCCTATGTTCCAAGGTCAAAAAAACAAATATGGATCAAGTATGTGTCCATATCAATGAAGAAAAAAAATATCAGAGAGAATGTCTACCAAGTATGAACCATAATACAAGCTGTCCATACTCAGTTTCATCATTATAAAGTGATACACATAAAACAGGCATAACAGGTCTAAACTCGATCAACACTACAATCATTTTGCATTCTGGGGATCTCAGCACAAACTATGTATTCTTAACATGCCTTTTGAATAAATCATTGCCACCCAAAATTTAGCATATCATAACAAGATGATTTGTGGCGCAACCAAAGACCAAAACAACCAACGATGTGTCCCATAAATCGTAGTGAACATCACACCCGAAAACTTCCAATTCGTTTGGCACATTCAAGCTTCTTAATCTTTGCCAAAATCAGCATTGTAATGAGCACTTGACTCAAGCTTCTTTGCTTCATTAAGTTTCCGCACAGCCTATAGATATTTTTCAACAATAACACCAAATCAGATTCATATATACATTTTACACTATCATTAATTCACCTCCCGTATAAAAGTCAGAACCATGAGGACACTTGTTAATTACGTTAATGTCAAAAGTTACAGTCGCTGTTACCTTCATGAAATCTTCATGAATAACATAATCCCGTTCTGCACGGATTGCAGACATACCAGCTTCAGTGCACACATTACGGAGATCGGCTCCATTAAACCCCTGAATCAAAATCCATGGTTCACAATTTTAGGAAGTGCTGCTTTTTGATATAGAAAAAAGAAGCGAAAAAAGCAAAGTTCTCAATTCCAGCAAGTTTCACCTCTGCAAGTTTGACAACTGCCTCGTAATCAATTTCACCATGTTTAGCAATTCCAGCAGCATGGATTTTGAGAATTTCCATTCTCGACTGTTCATTCGGCAATGGAATCTCTATTTTCCTATCTAGCCGACCGGGACGAAGAAGAGCAGGATCGAGAACATCAGGTCTGTTTGTTGCCATTATCATTTTTACCTGATTAGCATACATTGGATCATTAGGATGTCTTCGTATATGAATTATAAAGAAATTATACTATTTAGAGGTGACCAGAGAGAAAAACAAACACAAATCAACCAATTTGTAAATTAATATGTTGTGATTTGTAATATTACAGAATATTTGATAATCGTGAAAACCAAACTTGAAGCAATATACATATCACACCTTTCCGAGCTGATCAAATCCATCAAGCTGATTGAGTAGCTCCATGAGTGTTCTTTGAATTTCACGGTCAGCACTAGTTCCCTCACTAAAACGGCGCCCACCAATGGCATCGATCTCATCCATAAATATGATGCAGGGCTTAAACAACCACGAGGACACTTGTTAATTATGGTAATTTCGTAATTGAGGAAATATTATATCAACTAGAAAATGAAAGTAACAGAGAGATTCAAGGCTTTGAGAATACTTGGTGATCACGAGCATAGCTAAACATTTCCCTGATCAATCTTGCACTCTCACCAATGTACTTGTCAATAATGGCACTGGACACAACCTGTATAAGTTATGCGCAGAAGTTAAAGCACACATAAGTATTTCAATAGAGAAGACGAGACTGACATTTATAATAAAAGAAATACCTTCAAGAAGTTAGCATCTATATTGCTAGCAATTGCTCTAGCCAGTAATGTTTTGCCAGTACCAGGAGGTCCATAGAGAAGAACACCCTGATCAAAAGGAAATTTATTGGCCCAAACAAAGCATTTGTAACAGATTAACTGCTAACAGTTATACAATCTCTCTCAACTTCTATTGCAAGTAACCAACTTTTGTGTAGTTAGAGAAAACCATCCATGTTTTATATTGTCGCTATATTGTAACTAATTTCAAAGTTTCAACTTAAGGTAAAACGATCCGATAAAAAATTAAATTAATTGTGTATCTCCTATTGCTTCCATAACATTTAACTATGTTGACATTTTTCTACGTGTCGCTTAAAAACTGGTTATCAAGGTGCCTTTGCTAGAAAAAAAAGTGAAACTCCAATTCAGTGTGTGTGTGTGTGTTGGGGGGGGGGGGGGGGGTGTACAAATGAATTGGTTACCAATAATGAAATTAGACAAGAAATCATCCATTTGTTAATGCAATTAAACCTTTCATGATATGGAACTTTCAAGATAGATTAATGTGTACCTTAGGTGGCTTAATGCCCACCCTTAAGAAAAGCTCAGGATTCATCAGAGGCAACTCTATAGATTCCCTAAGCTCCCGAATCTGATCTGACAGACCACCAACTGCAGAGTAGCTAACGTTCCCAGGATCTTCATGAAGCATATTATACACAACTGGATCAACCTTCAAAATAAAGAAGTGAGCTAATAACTAAATGATAAGAATTTCTAGATAGATAACACATTATTATAGCACATAAACAAACTTCACGGGGGAGTGCTCGCATAATTGTCAAAGTGGTCATGTCAAGAACCACTCTAGTTCCAGCAGTCAGTTTTTCCTTGTCCACTTTGCTGCGACATCCAACGACATACCTCGGACCGCTGCTGGCTTTAACTATCACTTCAATAATATAAACGAGATAACTTAGTTCAAGATTGTTTTTGGTTTCTGAGACAGTAATATTAAGTTGTTGATGTTGAATATCAGAAGGTAACTCTACATTAGTTTTTCCTAATCTATTTTAAACATTACTCTACATTGACCTCTCACTATCTATTTAAGCCGATCTTATAATTATGTAATTATAAAGTAAAAAATATTTATGAAAAAATAATAATGATAATGGTTGTACTATTTACATCGTTCATTGTCCAAAGGTCTTAGCACTTCTCCAATGATCTGTCCAACACTTTGAAGGGACTTCAAATCATCTTCTGTTTTGGCATATTCCTTTTTTGTACTCCGCAATGTCTCTCTCACTGCAACATAGATTTTGATATTGTTAATCGACCATAAGAAACTTGCATAAGACTTGAGACAACTAATAATCAAAAGAGGAAGTGATAAATTCATGAATATATATAAACCTCAAGTAGACAAGTGAATCAAGTAATTGAATAAATAAAGCATCCAGACACATAAAGAAGGGACCTTGACGGTTCAAACTACTAAGGCCTAAGGCCTTGCAGAGACAACAACATGCTAACCTAAAGACTGCAGATTTACCATGATAATTTTTAAGGTGTTAATATTTGCATGTGCTAATACCTTTTTTAAAAAAATTCTGCAAATATCGCAGACAATAAGAAACAGAAAGATAAGAATGAAAGAAACTGACAAGGGAGGTAATGATGACAACTTAAGGGGAAAACCGAGTAAACAAAGAAGATATGAGATCTGTTATGCAAAAAAGCTTCTTTTCAGTCGATCTATTTTAAAGCAATAATAGGAATATTTAGACTGAAGGGAGTGGGGGACTTATGGGGCGAACTAGCCCATTTTCGGTGAAAGTCGCCCCCTACACCGGCCCCAAGGGACGAACCGGGTTTAGGACGAACTCAAGGAGTTGCCCTTTGTGTCTTTGACTTTTGCATGGACCAAGAAAAGGACAAGGAATCTGACTTTTTTATTATTATTTTTTCTCTTCCCCTCTCTATATATACAACACTTCCCTACCCCACATGACACATGCCTCACTCTCCAAAATTCACCCATTTCCACCTTTTTTAAGGGGCAACACTTCTTACCCCACATGACACATGGCGCAAGTCGCCCCTCCCTCCCAAACCTCCCACTCCCTTCAGTCTTAAGATAACTTATAATATATGGTTAATGAAATCCAAAATATAGAAACAGGTCAGCAGCAGAAGTATTTATCCACAAACTCGAAAGTAATATTCTTATAGAGATGTGCATACTAACAAATGTCTATTGTCGTAGAGAACATTAACAGAGTAAGTCCACGTTATGAAATATCAACTTCCCATTCCACAGAATAACAATGCACAATATTAAGTAGACTCCTAATTCCTAAAAACACTGTTAGGTATTACCAAATACCACGCCTACAAGGAGAACTGTCCAAAAGTGATACGGCTTAACCTACGATCATTTATAAACTATTTCTGTTCATGACAGGGCTCTTTCCCGCAAGTGGTAGGTGCATCATACTACATTGCACCCCTTCCTTTTTTTTCCATTTCATTCCCTCCAGCTTTAAATTTTATTAGTGAGTTTGTTACTTTTCTTTAGTTTTATTCACTTAGCCTTTTTGGGGGGGTATCATATAAGTGAGGCTTCACCTTTAGTCTGCAGGTAAACTTTCCTAGCTGGAAACAAATAGAACCCGATAAACAAAATCAAGACCTCAAATTTTAGCACACTTGTGTCTTGTGGGGTATCGGCCAATGTTATGATGGTATCTACAAATAACATTCAAATTTCCAAACTTATATCCCCACCAATCTCTTACAATTACACGGCGTATTTCAACAAAATCTCATCTTCAAAATTGTCAAACTTTTATCTATTACTTCACTCAATTAACTCCTACATTTCATTATCTAGCCATCTTACCCCTATATTCCCCAAGAAAAACCCTAAACATTATCAAATTATATAACTTTAAAATAAATAAAAACACACCACTAAGTGTAAAAAGTAACATATTAAAAAGTCAAAACCCTAATTTACACAAATAAAGATACAAATAATTAATACAAAATAAGAAATTAGTATCTATTATCTAAATACACACATATATTTGAATAAATTGCAGAATTTAAGGTCTAATAATATATTAGGGGATTTAAAATTTAAAATTATTTTGATGTGAATCTGACCTGCACGGACTCGTGAATCAAGCTCTTTATGCTGAAGCATTTTTTTCCGGTACTCCGTCTCCGCAGTACGGCGGCGGACTGCATCTTCACCTTCGTTTGTCATCGGAAAATAGTCTGTGTTGATCAGATATAGATACAGATGTATGTATATATGTGTGTGTATTCTTACTTATTGTTCGAGACAAGTTTTGTTTCGATTAATTAAAAACCAAAATTATCTATACCGGCCCTTTTGAAAATTGAAACATTGGTGACTATAATTTTTATTGGGCTAACATTTAAGGCCCAAATGTATGGTTTTGGTAGTGTGTATACTGTAGAGCCGTGTGAGAGGTCAATATGTGCTTTGTTTTTGTTAAAAGGGTGTGTCTGAATTTTAATTTTTTTTTTAAACGGTCGAATAGAACATGTTCTTTCCACTTATTAACACCTACGTCTTTGAAATTTCAAACTCATGGAGGGAAAAAACTACCTATTAATCCGTTAAAAGACACACCGATTAATGGGACCATACATATTTCTGACCTCTAATAAATGCTACCTAAATGGTTTTTAGGTGACATATATGGTCTGGTGTTCCTTGAATATCGATTTTTGACTGACTATTCAATAAATGTGATGTAAATTGTCGAATATTTTAAACATCTCATTTACGTCACATATAGATGTGTATATGACATATAGGAGAGGTTTAGATAGCATTTATTGCAGATAAAAAAACTTATACATCGCCCTCTAGGGGGAGAGATGTAGTGCCAAAAAATTGGCTAATTGGCAAGTTTGACAAGTTATCGGAGAATCATATATCGCCACGTGTCGTTGCCAAAAACTAGCCAAAACATGCGGTAAAAGTAGCCAATTTGCCAATTTCAAAACTAAATAACAATGTAACCGGAAATTAAACGTAATTGCCGAAAAACTAAAAAAAGTGACCGTTTTTTGTAAAAAATTAAACTTGGGCTCAGAATTTGGGGGTCGGGATTTCGGAAGTCGGAGACGCCATGGCTGCTAACCCAAGGGTTTACCCCGCCAAGATACACCACGGATCATCCGAGTCCCATTTTTACGAACATTTGTTTCATCATCGCCCTTTTTTTCCGGCAACTTAAAAAATTGTTCAACGATATCATCATCGGCTACGAACTACTTTTTCCGGCTACCTATTGCTTTAATGGAACAAAAGTCGGCAACGCCGCCAAGGAAAAATCCGGCATCGCTACCGTAAAACACTACCAAGGAAAAATCCGGCAATGTAAATATATATATATATATACACACACACACATAAATATACATATATAAGCAGGAAGTCTAACCAGAAACCCAAAAAGAGCACGCCGGAAAACATCCCACAGTAGCAGAGCAGCAGTTAACCAAGAACCCAGAAAGGGATCGCCGGAAAACCACAAGCCGCCATAGCAACAGCAGCAGCAGAAAAGGCTCACCGGAAAACCCAAAAAGGGCTCGCCGGAGAACCGATGCAACATGCAAGATCACAGGAAGAAGCAACAGGAACCAAATCGGAAAACCGGAAACCCCAAAAAGGGATCGCCGGGAAACCAAAGGAACAAGTAATAACATAGCCAACTACACCTCTGTCAAAGCCAAACAAAGATTTGGCCGTAAAAGTGAACGTTTTTGGCCGGTGACGACCGGAAACCCCAAAAAGGGGTTTCAGATCTCACCGGAGAGGTGATATATCACGTTAGGAGCATCGGCAAGTTTTATCGGCACGTATTCCGGCAATAGAAGCCAAGAAAAACGTAGATCGGGCCTCAAAATCGAAAACCCCCCAAAAAAATTTTAGGTTTTCGGCGAGCACAATAACCCAAAAAAAAACGGTCACAAAGTAGACGCTCCCAACGTTCACAAGGATCAGCCAAAACTAGCCGATATATATAGCCAATACTAACCGATTAAACTTGCCGATGGAGATGCTATAGTGTAGCCGATTAGCCAATGCTTGCCAATAGTTTTTGCCGATAAAACTAGCCGACTACACTTCTCCCCCTTATAAAATCCATAAAGTACGGGACTATAAGTAGACATATAGAGCGTTTGCAAAATATGAGTGTGTATATACTATTAGTATGTAGCCTCACCTTTCTACTTAAAAATAGACAATTAAAAGTTTTAGGAGGTATTTGTTTTTAAAGATAAAATATATGAAGTTGATGTCTTATTGGTAACATTTTTAATCTTGATGTAATACACTTATATCCAAGGTTCACTTTACATATTTGTGAGAATGAAATATTAGGGGATAATTTTAGTCAAATCTAAGTTGACAAAACGCATCAATTAACACCATCATCCCCGTTGTTGTGTGTCATATTTACAGTGTTATTAAATCTCGAATTTTTTGTGAACTCTCTAAATCAAGATGTATATAGCATAATAGCAATTTTGTAAAGATAATATAATGGTCATATGTCCTAGGTTATTCAATAGGGATAGAATAGACATCTTGCATCTTAAAAGTTAAGAGTTTTGAGAAATATTGTAAAATCCTAGGTTATAAGTATATTGATTAAAACATATATATATATTGAAAAGACGAGAATGACATTTGTTTAATACATTACCTACTAATTATTAATTACCACTTTTTAACATCAATGATACTCGTATACTATCATATCAAATATGATGATATATACGAGTGCCTATACATGTATATATCCATTCTAATCCATATGTATATATTTATATATCCAAATCCGTATAGACTATATACTGTTGAAATGATGATTGACATACATGCATGCAAAAAGGGGAGGAAACACAAAATAACAACATGATCCTTCCCTTTGTCTCACCACCCATTCCTTCCCTTTGGAGGCAAATGGGATAGAGATACATCTACCTATTTTCCTCCATATCCATGGCGATTTTCCTTCTTCTCTTCTCTATATTCATCATCACCACCACCATCACCTCTAGCTCGGCTGTCATTACAACCAACCCTGCTAAATCCGATACCTTTAAACCTCCCGATAACTACCTAATTGATTGTGGTTCCTCGTCCCCAACAACTCTTCAAGATAGACGTATATTCATATCGGATTCAACTTCCTCACAATATTTGCAATATGATGGTCATGATATCATCGTGGCCGATCAATCTGCTGATGTGCCTCTTCCTATTTACAAAACTGCAAAAGTTTTTAATGATGAAGCAACATACTCTTTTCATGTCACAAAACCCGGTTGGCATTGGATAAGGCTGCATTTTTATCCTATTGAGAATAAAGAAATTAAATTGAAGGAGACCAAATTTACTGTTGTTGCAGCCGAGTCTTTGGTCTTGTTACATGAACATTGTCCTAAAGGCGTTGAAATGGAAGAATACCTAATGAATGTGACAACTCAACGTTTGAATATCAGGTTTTCAGGTGAGAAGGAAAATCTGGCTTTTGTTAATGCGATTGAGGTAGTTTCTGCACCTGATATAGTAATAACGGACACCAGTGACGCTTTGTTTCCTGTGGGGAAAAAGGTTGAAGGAATGACGAAAAATTCCTTTCAAAAGATGTACCGGCTTAACGTTGGAGGGGCTACCATTGGTCCAGGGAATGATACCTTGGGACGAACATGGGATTCTGATCAGAAGTTTCTTAAGTCTCAATCTGCTGCGAAAAATGTCTCAATTGCACCTAATGTTGTTACATATCTTGAAGGTGGTTCGCCGTTGATTGCGCCACCTACTGTTTATGCTTCTGCCATGGAAATGGGGAACGCAAATACAATAGCCCCAAATTTCAATGTATCGTGGCAATTTGATCTTGATAAATCCTATCCATATCTTGTTCGCCTGCATTTTTGTGACATTGTTAGCAAATCGCTGAATGAGTTGTATTTCAATGTGTATGTTGGAGGGAAAATGGCGATCTCAGCTCTTGATTTGTCGACGGTGACCAATGGTTTATCAGTAGCTTACTACAAAGATTTCTATGTGGAGCCATCTGTAGTATCAAGCCCGTTCTTGGTTCAGATTGGCCCGTTGAATGAACCCACAGGAGCCAAGAATGCAATTTTAAATGGTCTGGAAATTTTGAGAATCAACAACACGGTTAATAGTTTAGATGGAGAGTTTGGTGCTGACGGAAGGACGGCTGGTGGCCCTAGCCGAGGGACGGTTGCAGCTGTTGGGTTTGCGATGATGTTTGGTGCTTTTGCCGGGTTAGGTGCAATGGCTGTGAAATGGCAGAAGAGACCTCAAGATTGGCAGAAAAAGAATAGCTTTTCTTCATGGTTACTTCCTCTTCATGCTGGTGATGCGAGTTTTATTTCATCAAGCAAGACCTCATTGGGTTCAAAAAAGAGTGCTTTTTATTCTTCAACAATGGGTTTGGGTCGATACCTTTCGTTTGCTGAGTTACAAGAAGCTACAAAAAACTGGGATGCAAAGTCAGTAATAGGTGTGGGTGGTTTCGGGAATGTGTACCTTGGAGTACTTGATGATGGTACAAAAGTTGCAGTTAAACGTGGAAATCCACAATCTGAACAAGGCATCAATGAGTTCCAAACTGAGTTACAAGTGTTGTCAAAACTTCGCCATCGCCATTTGGTGTCATTAATCGGGTATTGTGATGAGAACTCTGAGATGATTTTAGTGTATGAATATATGGAACACGGGCCTTTGAGGGACCACTTATATGGAAAAGGTTTGCCAACAATCTCATGGAAGCAAAGATTAGAGATTTGCATAGGGGCGGCTCGTGGACTTCACTACCTCCACACAGGGGCAGCCAGTGCCATCATCCACCGTGACGTGAAGTCCACCAATATATTGCTAGACGAAAATTTCATTGCAAAGATGGCGGATTTTGGGCTTTCAAAAGATGTAGGTATGGGGGAAGCCCATGTAAGTACTGCGGTTAAAGGGAGTTTCGGATACTTAGACCCGGAATACTTCCGTAAACAACAATTGACTGACAAATCTGATGTGTACTCGTTTGGGGTGGTGTTGTTGGAGGTGTTGTGTGCCAGGCCTGCCATTGACCCTGCCCTACCAAGAGAACAAGTCAACTTAGCAGAGTGGGCCATGCAATGGAAACGGAAAGGGCTATTGGATAAAATAATTGACCCAAATTTGGTTGGACAAATCAACCCCGACTCGATGAACAAGTTCGCAGAAGCGGCTGAGAAATGCTTGTCAGAATATGGGGTTGACAGGCCAACCATGGGGGATGTTTTGTGGAACTTGGAGTATGCATTGCAACTGCAGGACCAGGGGAAAACAGAGGAAGGGAGCACTGGGTCAGGATCAGCACTAGCAAATGGTGCGCCGCTTGCACCAGCTGTTGATAACAGGCCTGTTACAACATCTGCCCAGTCCAACCAGAATCCAGCTGAAGTTCAAGTCATCGAGGAGCATTCAGGGACTGCCATGTTTGCAAATCTCAACAGCCGGTAAACCCATCAGATAACCAGATCAGACAGAAGATAAGAAGGGACTAAAGGACTAAAGGAGACAATTACAATTTCCTTTTTCAATGTTGTTTTTTATGAACAAGATAGTAGGGTACTAGCATGATAGTTATGCAGTCTTTTCCTTCTTAGTTTAGTTGGTATAATTGTACATATAGCTCTGAGAAAGGACTCTAAGTTGTGCAGTTCAATAGTATAATTACACCAAATTCCGGCCACAATTATTGATAGTTACAGCTTTGACTGCAGTTCAATAGGCTCAGTTCTACTAGTTAAATGTCACAACAAATAGTAATCTCTTTCATAACATCAAGCCCTTCTTAAGTTAATGTGTCTGCAAATCAGTCATTACAATACAAGAATTTACCTGTTAAAAGCTAGTACGATTTTTTGTGGTTGGTATCATCATCCCAGTATTTAGCATTATAGCAACATCTCCATCATCCAATATCTTTTGATTCTTTCAAGTACGCAGGAGTCTAATCCTGTTTCCAGCATTTTGTTTTTGCCGGACTTTATGGCCATCAATAAAGAGCCATTCCCTCTGGTTCTCTTTCATCACGTTCCTTTCTGGAAAATAAACGGAAACAATATTTACACCAGATGTAAACATAAAATATTCATAATTGACTCTGATACTAAGTGAGTAAACTTAGAAAAGTTAACATGGCACTGGCCCAAATAACACAGATTTCCAGAAAACAGAAAGAGCTCAATCAGACATATTTACAAGAAGTTATTAGTTTTCCAGACCACAGAATGAATAGCGTATGGATTACGCTAGCACTGATTTCTTAAATGCGCATTAGGTCTTTCTAGATGAATATTTTCCAGTGTTTTCCTAATATATAAAACAAAAAAGATGAACACTATCTAGTAGAGGATGCAAATTTTACCCGTTCATGGTACAAAGGTCAATTAATACTATATTTTTTAACTAAACAAACCGGTAAATTTAGAAAGATTGGCAAAAATGAAAATAGTTACATGGGTCAAAAGTTGTCAAAGTGTAACCAAAATGTATCAAACCTTAACAAACCTGAGTTCCAGAAGCACGGGACATTCTTTCTTGTTCCTGAAGAGCTACTTCCACTCTCTGAACTGCAGAGCTGGCGTTCTCAATCTCAGTCCGTGCAAAAGCACTTTCTTCACCAACAAGCTTTTTAGCATCTCCTGAAGCCTGTAAGAAGCAAGAGCAAGTGCAAGAATATGACCTTACACAATTTTTTCATGAAAAACAAATCCGTCCGAAGATACAGAAAATCTACAAGAACCTTGTTTTTATCCTGATACCACACAATAGTAAATTGGGAAATAAGAGCTATTCAGACTTCCCATCAACAAGTTACAGAGGTTTTAGTGAAGTATATGTATACCACTTTGAATATATGAGTATTTTCCATTATCTAAGATAGAAGCTGCATCACTCCCATATAGAAAGGACATCTAAAAAGATATTACTGATAATCTTTACAAACCTGCTGCAGAAAACTTGCTGGTATATCAACCTCAGCCTTTTCTTAAATTAACTCTCTCACTCTAACAGTGAACAGCTAATGCTTCAACCTATAATGATGGGATGCAGATATGAATATTTAAACAGTACACATCAATTACAGGGAAAGCTACAAAGAATCATGAAACTGATGTGTATC
Organism: Erigeron canadensis; assembly: GCF_010389155.1. NCBI lineage: Eukaryota > Viridiplantae > Streptophyta > Magnoliopsida > Asterales > Asteraceae > Erigeron > Erigeron canadensis. The sequence continues at coordinate 28,355,201 of NC_057765.1, forward strand.
AGACCCGAAAGTAGCAACACAATAAGAATAAAACAGAAAATAAGAAAAAGAGAAGACAATCGATAGATAATCTGGATTAATGCCCCAGTGGCCCTATCTGGATTAATGCCCCAGCAGCCCTAGTTCCTAAGAACAATAATAATAATCTCCATACCCTAAACAATTGGCTTTCAGCCTTATTTAAAGGACAAGTTAAGACCTAACTTGTCCACCAAGACATTACTATAATTAACTAACTAATTATTAAAAACGACACTTAACCCCCCCGACTTTCTTTCTGCTTTCAATCTGCTGTAACTTATGATCTATATCATTACTCCCATCCCCAAAAACACCTTGTCCTCAAGGTGTTGCTTTAAAAAATAGCCTTGAGTAATTCCGGGATCCCATGGGAAGTCAGTATCAAAATGAACTTCTCTTCCACCGCCTTTGCAACAAAATTTCTTTTCTAGTAACTCCTGTTTTTGATCGGTTGCAATAGGTTTCTCCTTAAAGGTCTCCGCTGCTGTTGTCTTTGTCCCAAGTAACCAACCCCAAAGCAGTTTATTAGAACACTTTACTACAGAATCATATATCTGTTCTGCTTTATAGCACTACGATCACAAACATCTACTAGTTTGGCACAGTCTTCACGTATATCTTCCACCACCACCAGTTTAACAGACACCGTGGTTTCTTTCTCGAGCTCCATACTGATTTCTTGACATGATTTTGTACCTTCAGTGACGTCCACATCTTCAACTCCAGCACTAAAAACAGCCTTGTTCTCTTCTTTTTTTAAATCAAACTCCGAATCTTCTTTATAAAGAGAAGAAGTAGGATCAAAAGGAGAGAATGAATCTTGCAAACCATGAGAATCAATTTCCAAAGCCAATGACATCACATCTTTCAACTTAGAGCAGCTATATTGATGCCATTTAACAAATATCTCCTTGCTTTCAGTATCTAAACCATAGATGAATAGATATATAGCGTAGATCTCAGAAATTTCTTCTAGATTTTTAACTTGATCGAATAAGATTTGAAACGAAAGGCAATATTCTTCAACAGTACCCTCTTGGCTAATAGCCATGATCTTTTCCAAGGCAGATTTCATGTTGCCCGCTGATTTTTCCCCCCGAATGAACAGTAACACGAGGAACAGTAACTTTTCTGGACGAACAGTAACGCGGTGAACAGTTCGCACGATGAACTGTATTTTTTTTTTTTTTACTACCACAGGTTGCAGGAAAGATTGCTCTGATACCAATTGATGTGTATCAGACCCGAAAGTAGCAACACAATAAGAATAAAACAGAAAATAAGAAAAAGAGAAGACAATCGATAGATAATCTGGATTAATGCCCCAGTGGCCCTATCTGGATTAATGCCCCAGCAGCCCTAGTTCCTAAGAACAATAATAATAATCTCCATACCCTAAACAATTGGCTTTCAGCCTTATTTAAAGAAGGACAAGTTAAGACCTAACTTGTCCACCAAGACATTACTATAATTAACTAACTAATTATTAAAAACGACACTTAACCCCCCCGACTTTCTTTCTGCTTTCAATCTGCTGTAACTTATGATCTATATCAGAAACTAACCACAGAAATAGCCTCCGCTACATCATTTCTGTTTATACCTTCCACACGTCCTCTACTTAATTCGAGTGCATCTGTGGGGTTCTTGATATATAACATGTTTCTCCAAACAAGTCACATCCTGGAGTTTAGCCTGTTCCTCATGAGAAAACATTTCCCATTATCTAAAAAATGTGGTTTTCATATTAAAAGATAAAAATGCACATTAGCATCATGCAAACCTCCAAAGGAGAAAACCATTGTCATGTGATTTAGCAGCAGCAGAATCTAAATATTTCTCAAATTTAGCAGCCAAATAACAAACAGAGCAACATTTTTGTTGTTCTAACAGCCGAGCGGTCTTTGGTTATGTGTGTTGCTAACTGCATGCACCACTTGATGTAGTTTTTCATTAGCAGTTTGGATACAGCCAATATATCATGTAGCCATGTAGGTACACATTTGCATTTTCTTCAATAAAAATCTTTGCAGGAGCAGTATCCGTTCTTGAAATGATGGAAGCGACTGGTATCCCTCAAAATTATCTCATGATCAATAATTTTAGATATGTACATGATGGCAATGTGACAGTCACCACAAATACGCAAGTTTTTTGTGATCCTAATGGGTACACCAGGTGCTGTTGTTAATATCCCATAGGCAAGTGCTAACCTTTCGCTGTGTTCTACAAGAAGATCACCTTTCTCTTCATCATCCACATCATGGAGCGCAAAACTTGTATCAGGAACATAACCAAGGGCTTTAATCTTATGCATCAACTCATCAAGAAGATTATATATCTCTTCGGTCAATGGGTGAGTTTTATCTCCAACATAGAATGTTGCAGTGTCTGCTTTCCCCTGAATCCAACTACACCCGGGTCTCTTCCAAACCTCTGTATGTTTCATCAAATACCGAACTTTAGCTACATCTTTCCAGCGCCTAGCATTGGCATATATGTTTGAAAGAAGTGTGTATGTTCCATCATTCTCACACCCTAATTCTAACAACTTAGTCGAAGCATATTCCCCTAATTCTACATTGGTATGGACCCTCGCAGAACCAAGTAACGCCACCCACACTACTGGACTGGGTTCCATAGGCATTTCTTTGATGACCTCCATAGCTTTCTCTAACTGGCCAGATCGGCCCAGTAGATCCACCATGCAGGCATAATGTTCAACCCCAGGAACAATCCCAAACTCCCGTGTCATAGAGTCAAAATAGTCCAAACCTTTTTCAACTAAACCAGAGTGACTACAAGCATAAAGTACAACAACAAATGTCACACCATCAATGGGGAGACCTGCCTTTCTCATCCCGTCAAAGAGGTCAATAGCCTCTGAGCCACGACCATGCATTCCGTACCCAGTCAATAGAGATGTCCATGATACAGCATTTGTTTGTTTCATATTATTAAATACAACACGTGCCACATCAACATCACCCGATTTAACATACATGTCGATAAGACAATTCTCAACAAATAACACATCAGATTTTGCATATCTGTTACGGAGGACATGAGCATGAATTTGCTTACCAGGTCGTAAAGCAGCAAGACGAGCACATGCCATTAGGGCACAAGATATTGTGAAAGCATTTGGCATAGTGGGTTTGTTTTGTTTAAACATATCTGAAAACAGTTTCAATGCATCATTGGCATCACCGTGTTGAGAATACCCACCAATCATGGCCGTCCAAGTGACTACATTTCTATTAATCGGAGCAACAGAATCAAAACACTTACGTGCAAGATCGCCTGCCTTGCATTTGGCATACATGTCAATTAAAGAATTGATCACCATTTGTTCATCTTCTAAGTCATTCTTTTTTGTATCGAAAATCTTTTTCATGGCATAACAATGAATCTCCTTCCCCTGACTTAGTGTCCCAGCACAAGCACAACCCGATAGTAATGAAACAAGTGTGACGACATTTGGCTCAGAGCCAGAAACCAACATTTGCCTAAAAATGTTAAGCGCTTCATGTCCATAACCTCTTTGAGCATAACCTGCAATCACAGCACTCCAGGTTACCACATTTAACTCAATCTTTTCCCCTTTCATTCTCTCAAACAAACAAAGCGCATCTTCAAATCTACCAATTTGTGAGTACCCAGTAACCATCGCATTCCAAGAAACAACATCCTTCACTTCCATCCGCTCAAAAACTTTATACGCATCATCCATCATCTCACATTTCGCATACATGTCCACCACAGCATTTCCAACAAACAAATCCTCAATAACTCTACTTTTCAACGCGTAAGCATGAACTTCTTTTCCTTTCATAGACGCACGACCTGAAGCCAACACGGGAAGAATATTAACAAGGCTTACAGCATCAGCACAAACCCGCTTCCCATTTCCCTCGTCTTCAAACCCCGTCATCTTACAAAACAACCCAACCGCATTTCTCAAATCCCCACACTGCACACAAGCAGCCACAACAGAATTCCACGACACGACATCTCTAACAAACATTTCATCAAACACCTTACGCGCAAAACCCAACTCACCACACCGACCATACATGGCAACAATCGCGTTACAAACAAAAACATTCTCAACATACCCAAGAACCACAACATTCCCATGAACCATCTCGCCGACATTCAACAACCTTAACGCGCCACACGCCTTAAAAACATAAGGAAATGTATAACCATCAGGTTTCCAATTAAGCAAATACATATGAAAATAAACATCAAGCGAGTTTTCGAGCAAACCGAGATGGACGGAACGCCGAATGAGCTTGTTCCAAAAATAGACAGCGGACGAGGATTGGTCGGAACGGGATAAAAGAGAGATAGCGTGTGATGGAGAGTTGTATGTAATGTATAGACTTATAAGTTTTTGTATGTATATTGAAGATGGGTGTAAATGGCCGTTTATAGTTAAGTGTTGGTGAAGAATTTTGACATGGGAGAGTGAACTGCATTGTTGGAATAATGTGGTAGTTGAGTAGAAGAAGAATGGTGTCAGAATGTGGTGGTGGTGGTGCAGGTGATTAAGTTTTGGGGTTTTGAAAACATGGCGCATCATTGATTGGTGTGTGTAGACTCGAAATAATTTATATTATATGTATATATACTCTGCAAATTGAGTGATTGTATGAGTCGTATAGGTTTGTCAGGGGAAGAAAGTGTTCATCAAGTTCTGCAACATGAATTGACTGGTTTCAATAGAAAGGGTGTTTTAGTAATTTACATTTAAAAATTGAAAAACAAAAAGGAGTGCATTCACTGAAACCTTTTTTTTTTTTTTTTAATTCAAGTCATGATTCGCTCCAAACAATTAATATTGTTCGTGTGAGGAAATGCTAAATGAGTTTATGTCCAAACGATGCTTACGGAAGGAAAACTTCTCCAGGTTTTTGGTTTTTGGCTAGAAATAAAGCTATGATCTTCTTCGAGCAAGCTATTTATTTCATTACCGAACCAAATAGATTATTCTCTTCATTTTATATATCTATCTTTTTGGACACAATATCTTGAATACATGGTTATCACATCGTACTGGCATATTACGTATGATAATAAAATCGAGCCCTTGTGAATAAGTACAGCTAGGTGCTCTTATTTTATGAAGGTATGAATGATTGTTTCATTGTTGACTAAGTCACCAAATTAATCTAAACCAATGGATAGTTTTTTTTAAACTTCCAACAAAGCATTTGGGGTAACAACAATTGCTTCCGTCGACCATCAATTTTAAATAGTGTTAAGTGATGGTCTGATGGTCATATAAGACATATGACATTCAAGAAAAAAGACTTAAAGACAAAGCCGGTAAATGAATTTTGAAAGGCTTGTAAGAACAATATAAAGCCTTATAAATACAAATGTATATTAACTCAGTCTCTAAAATTACTACTTTCATATAGATCAATTTCTGTTGATATAGATCAATTTCTGTTGATGTCGTTAGTATTCATCATCAATCTTTAAATATCACTCATCACATTTTGTACAATATGTAAAGATCCAACAACAAAAAAGGTCATTTTATGATTGTCACATTTGAGAATGGTTAACAATGATTAGTCATATTTTTCTTTTTAATGCCTCATCAGTTAATTTCAAAAGTTTCATTTCATGTAAATTATTTTTTAATATAAATTATACAGGATTTTAAAGGTTGACATCTTAAAAGTTTGATGAATGATGATGTTACATGAATGTACCTATTGAAATTCTAATATCTTTCATTGTTTAAATGCACAATTTTAAAGAGAAAAAGTCATAGAATATTGATCGATTATCAAACATACATATCGAACGAAAAAGCATTGAGATAAGTATATTATTGCTATTGAAAAGATGATATACATCAAATATCCTATGCTTGATCATAAACAAAAGGTATGTTTTAACAGGTTTAGTGTATATTTGATTTTCAATTCCTACAACTACCATTATGAGTGAAAAAAGTTTATTAAAGAATGTAAGACATTATTCATATCTATACTTCTATATCTATATCTATACTATTTTATAAAGCATTTTGCCCTTTCTTAAAATCTCAAAAGATGATTTGAATTATTTAAATTACCCTCATTCTTTATTTACTACGGAGTACTTTAAACATCTCTACTTAATATACCTATAATACCCTTAAATCCCAACCACTCATTTTTGTCTCTCTCCTCCATAATTATTTTATTCCTCTAATTTACTCAAAATATTTTATCTCAAAAACCGTATATCGATAAATTATAAAAATTGTATGGGTGCTTTTAAAATTTCATGCTCTTTCATTAGAAATGTCATTCGATATACTTTCGACGATTTTTTAAATCCGAGTACGGAGCCCGTACGGCTAAGGCAATTGACTATCACACTCTACGACTTATCACCTCCTATGACCTATCACCCCACTATCTTACTGTCGCATTACGCGGATACTATGCTCGTATTTATTAAATGAGCACAATGAGAGCAAAATCAAGTGGCAAACAAAAGTTTAATAATCGATTTAAAAAAGTTCCATATCTATTAAGTATTAATCTCTACTTTATATCCTTTAAAAACAAAAGCTGAAAGACTTTTTGTTAATTTTTTACAAGATAAGGATTTAATTACAAAATTAAATATTGTAATGGTAATTGGTAAGTGTCAGCAATTCACAAAAACAAATAATTAGGGCTTTTTATACTAAAAAAAAAAGGACAAAAAATTAGCAAACAATTAAACCCTTTCTATTCAAATTAACGACCATCCTCTATCCCTCAAATATAAACATTACTATTATGCACGCATCGCTAAATCAACAAGACAACAACAATGTAAGTCACTCATGTGATTAATTAATTAATTTAATTCTTCATCCAGTTTTTTTTTTTTTTTTTATTCAGCCCAGATTTTATTTAATGTCTATTTATGATGAATTTTCTTTCGTATTAGTGATTCTTGTTTTTTTACTTTATCTATTTTTGTCCAATAACTGCTAAATTTCAAGAGAAATTCCTATTTCTTATAAACAAATACATAAATAAATAATTCGTCATTGTAAATAATGATAACCCTCTCCTATGACACAACTCATATCAGAAATGAAAAGAAAAAGTAGATCCTATGATATGTTGATTGTTTAGATATAATGTAGGCTTGTAACTGAGATACATTTCATGGAATAGTAGTTTGCTCTTTGTCTATAATTAGTAGTTATATGCATGTGAAGTTGGTTCGGAGGTAAAAGAACACAACAAACATGACACATATTGATATAAACACCTTGTCAATCTTTAAACCCTTTTGTTGTATCTATGTGTCATACACATATTCTAGTGTATGGAGCAATTTTTTATTTTTTTTATGCTTTTTTGGGACGATCATATAGAGGAAATATTTTAACTGGGATACTATGTATGAAAAATAGATTTTGGGAAATACAATAGATGCAACATGACCTATGTCATGTATATACCGTAGAATTTATAAAATATGTATTGCCTATAATTAAGACTTCAAAAGTATGTTATAGCTAGTCTAGTAGATAATAGGCATCTTCCTACAATGAATTACATATCTTCTTTCTCAGTGTTATATTATTATTACATCATATAACACACATCTCACTAGCAAAAATACATTTTTTTTAATTTTTTTTTTAAATATTTAAATATTTGGTTTCTCATTTTTATTGGTTGAAAACTCAATGAACCAAACATTAAAGCTGTAATACTTTTCTAGAAGTTAAATTCAGTTAACATCTTGAATGAATAATGATTAAAAAGAATCAAAAAAAATTATTACAAATAATCATAAGTTATGATTTCGTTTATAAGTGATCAAAGCTGTGTAATTTTTTTTAAGTTACTATATGTGTATGTGTTTTTCCATAAATATAAGTGAACAGTTTTAAGAAAAGTTGTAATAATAAATTTTGTTTTGATGTTGTAGATGAATAAAATAGTTTATTTTGATCTAAATGAAGCTCCTACTAAACAAAATTTCATGAATGTTGATAAGGAAAAATTTGTTATTAATGAAGATTGTCAGAGCAAGATAATTGATTTTGATGAACCTTTTGTGGGTCAATGTTTTTTCCATGAAGAAGAAGCATTTACCTTCTATCAAAATTATGCGAAAATGAATGGATTTTCGATTCGAAAAGGAAGATTTGTGAACAAGAAAGGAGAAAGAAAAAGACGTGATTTTTTTGTCACCATCAAGGGAAACCGAAAGCTAAATTAATTGATGTCAAAAAACAACAAAGAAACCGAAGTTCTGATAGATGTGATTGCAAAGCTCATGTGCGTATAACGCTGAAAAGAATTCATGATCATTCCCCGAGAAAATGGCAAGTCACTACATTCATTCGAGAACATAATCATGACTTGTTTAAGGTTCATCTCTTTTCATTTTATTATTATAAAGTAATAATAAAGATAAGAAATCAACTAAATGATATTTACAGTTTAATGATACATTATTAAGAGATTGTGAAGATTACATCTTATGGTTAATTGGCAAATTATAAATATATTCTAATTTCATGACTTACTACACAATAAAAGACATGTCATAACCAATGAAATTACCGTAACCAATGAAATTACTAGTATATTTAATATCCTTATGCTGTCACGGTTTATTAATAATCATATGTTTTATATTTTGCAATTTTACACCTAAATATTTTTACCATTACACTCAAGTACCCAACCTTTTACTATATTTTCAATTCTCCTAAATTAATGGTTAACATTTATCTGGTTTCAATTTTTATTTTTTTTCCAAAATTTTTATGATTAAAATATCCATATAGAACCTAGGTTCCAAACAATACATATTGTTGATTTCTCTTATTTAATTAACAATTTTTGGGTTTTTTTATTTATTTTATTTAACTTAGTTTTGGTGTTAAATACGATTTTCACGACTTAAAATCCATAACAGACTTTAAAAGGTTTATATTAATAAAAATAAATAAATAAAATGAAATTGGGACAAATTTATTGATTTATTCCATCATAAAAAATAAAAAATATATATAAAAAAAAAAAGTCACCTACTTGATTTGAGCTGAGTTCAGTCTCCCCCGTGCTCTTCTAAACTAGTACTTTATAAAATCCTCCCTTGAAAGTAATAAAAATAAAAATAAAGATAAATAATAATAATATTGTTACACTCGCAAACAACTGAGCGAGAATCTTCTTCTTCTAAACTAACAATGCATGTAAGTCCTCAATCACACTTTCTAGGGTTTTGAAATTAATTGTAAATTATAATAATTTAATTTTGTTTAATCTAATTGTATACTCTCGATCATTAATTATAATTTCGTTTAATTTTATTGTAATTTTTTAAATTAATTAATGCAGTCAATGGACGCTAAAGACCTCAAGAAGAAGAAGAAGAAGAAGAATACGCATTATACCTCAAATCCTACACACACTGGTAAATTTTAATTTATTTTTTCATTATAATAATAATAATTATATATATACGGAGTAATATAAAATAATTATATATGTATGTAGATGTATGTATGTACGTAGTTTGTTAGAGAGCTAATGCATATGATGACAAAGTAAAAAATTGGAGCTACAATTTTACATGCATTTTGTTATTATATATTTTAATTAAGCTGTAAAATTATGAGTGTATTGCGTCGAGATGTAATGAACTGGCGTAAATTGTCATCGTATGTTATGATTATGATTCTATGAATTTGGAACTAACTGATTAGTAGGTTTTTACTGTACATTAGGGATGAGCAAGATTACCGAAACATATAAATTGTGGTCCAAGTGACAAAGCTTTTAGATTTTTCGTAGGGGGAGGGGGGCTTAATACATATAAGTTGTTCGAATGAATTACAGATAAAACTACACTGCTGAGTGAAAAAAGGGGAGGGGCCAGGGGGCCAACTAAGCTTCGCCCTTGGGTCAAATTGTGTATACGTATTGGTGATTGGTTGATCTAGTAGTGTCGACATGATCGACTTTTTTTTAATTATTATTACTGTTACTTCATTTACGTAGTTGATATTTGTTGGAACTAACTACGTAGAATCAAAATGATTTATTATCCCATAGTTCTCAAAAGCGAAATGATTTATTATCCCATAGTTCTCAAAAGCGAAGGCGACCTCAAAGCGCAAAGACCCCAAATAGGGCGAAGGTGAGAGGCGCAAGAAAAGCGCACGCCCGGAAAAAAAGGCACACTAAGTAAACAAATATAAAATATGTATATATAGTGAAAAATAATAGTAAAAAAAATCAGATGTGAGTTATAAAACCAAATATCATTCAAAAAAATATAAACTTTTCAACCAAAAACTTCAAATTATTATAAACATATATAAACAATATCATAATTTTTCTTCCCCCCATTTTATATTTTCACTCTCTTCTTTTATCTTCTTAAATGACTATGGTTACTCAGTTTGGTTGGATCTTGAATGATTTGGTCGAATCTTGACCCATTTGACCATTTTGACCGCCGTTGAAAACCACAGTTGACCGTCGTTGACCGCCTTTTTCATGGTTGACTTAGGCCTAGGGTTTCAGGCGTTGGAGGTGGGCCTCGCCCGCCTTTTGCTCCTAGGCGCAAGAGGCGCTCGCCTTTGACAACACTGATTTATCCAATACAAAACAAAAAGAACTTTTTTTTATATATTAATTAATTTTATAGAAGGGTACCTGCGCGATGCAGTGGAGTAATGGTGGTGGCGTGGTGACGGTGACGGGTGGTGGTGGCGTGCAGTGGAGGTGGCGGTGTAATGGCGGCGGCGGCAATTGGCGGTGGTGGTGGTGGCGGCGAGTAGTGTAGGTAATTGATGTAATGTGATTTTGATAAGTTGTTGAAACTTAAAATTCAAACATAATGTAGCTTGCTTTATAATATAGTATACATATAGATTTGGAATATAATAAAAAAAAAAGTTTATATGGCCTCAAGTATGATGAACACAAAGACACAAATCAGTTACATATCAATATGTTTCTAGTTATTTTTTTTATAGTAAATGGTGACAGACTAAGGATTGGGAGTTTGTAATATTAGATGGTTAGTATTGAAACTCATTACACACAATGATAATTTGTTTTTAAGTACCTCTAAAAATTTGTAACCTAAGTAATGTTGGTAACCTTGATCAATACTTTCTCTGTATTAGATGGTTAGAAACTTCTTTTTGGGCTCGTCCTAGGCCCAAAATTCTTTAGAGCTGCTGGATGCAAATAAATGTCTGGATGCTTAAAACCCTTTTGTGTTTATCTGCCTTGGATTCATAAGAGGTTTTCAACATGCAACTTGGTCTCTTCTAATTCATATGGCTCATTAAGTAGATATGCAGTTTTAAGTAAAAAATCCCTAATCCCCCCCTAATTTGTTTTTTTTAGCATATATGATACTTGAATTTTGGTGCCTAATACTTTAATCTTGTCTAATCTGTTAGTAGTAAATTGCATGATATGGATGACGTGGACTTGTGGTAGGTAAAGAGTTCTAGGATTTGCGATCTTTGATCACGATGTTCTTTTATTCTCTCTCTCTTTATATACACACACACACACATACACATGTTTGTGGCTTGAATCCAACTCAAAATATAAGAAGTGTTTTTTCATTATTTTGATTAGCATTCTCTTTCTAGCTAGTAGTTATAGGCTGTCAAGTAGGAATGTAGGATGTTATTGAAGAGTGAAGAAACCTAAATCATTTTGCAAGTCCGATCTGTTCATTTCTTGTGTCACGAGCAATCAAGATGACTTCTGGAGTTTTGTCCTTTCTCTCATATTTTATTGTGTTATTAAGAGTTTCATGCAATAAAGAACTTGGATTTTGGAAAGTTTTAGAGATTACTTTGGTTCAAGATGATAGATAGGACGGAATACTTCGATTTCTAGGAGCAATTTTGTAAGATACACACCTTATATGAGACCGTTGAGTGGTGAGCAATGAGAATGAGTGAAACAGAAGGAAAGAAAAGAAGAAAACTGAGGGGTGAGAGGGTGAGAGTTGGTATCTGATACTAAAGAAGAGAAAAGCTGTTTGAAACACAAAGTATGTATATGTCAAAATTCAATCCCTTGCTTTTGCAGAGAGTTCCTTTACAACATTTTATACCCCTTTTATAAGACTATAAACCAACTTCATGTTTCTATGTATTGTTTAGACTTCTGTGATAATAGAAATGTTTCCAGCACGGTTTTCTTCATTGTTTATCATTCTTGAAAACCTCAATGGTACATGGGACGTTTAACCATATATTACTGACTTTAGGCGTTTAGCTGTTTGGTGTTGTGAATAAGGACCATCTTGTACAGGAAAAAGAAATTATACCCTTGTGAGTTGGTATTCTGGTGTCCAGTTGTAGAAGTGTTAATCAGATTCTATTATGTAAGTGCAAAACCATCCCAAATGGTGTCCAGATGCATCCCTTAACTGCTGTCTCAGTGTAGAATATCTCACCGTGTGTGGTTTGTGTTTTAATGTTTGTTTCAGAAATGTTCATGGGACAAAAAGTCAATGGGGAAGAAAGTGTATCTCCAAGCCCACTGTACGCTGCATACACACTTGATGCAAACAAGACCAACAAAACTGTGGATCACACAAATCCATTTAATATTAGAAACTTGATTCAAGAGATTGATTCATCCAAATATGGGTCTGTTACAAAAGATATAGAAGACCTTCTTTTGCTAAGAAAACAAATGTTGATGCCTTGTTTAAGAAGATTCCCCTCACTTCGGGCTGATATAATGGAGACAAATCATGTGAAGGACGTTTCCAATGCAAATCCTATGAGGGATGTAGTTATGTTTGATGCTGGCAATGGTCATGATATGAAAGCACCGGATAATGTTGTTAATATCGACTCAGATGATGATGATGAACCCAAATTTGGGAGGCCTTTTCAACCGTATCGAGACATAGTCCTAAATAAATCTGAAGGGCAGTTTTCAATGAAACAATTTTTGGTAAGATGTTCTACCTTTTTGTTCTTCATTTTTATGGTGCAAACTTGCATGGCTCAAAAATTATATGTTGTGTATTTATACTGCCAGATGTCTATGTATTTCATTCATTCTACAAATTAAGTTTACCATATTTACTAGTCCATAAAAGATCTGATTTCAGTGAATGCATGTTTTATTTGTCTGATATTTCTCTTTCATACCATGCAGGAGGGAGATTATGCTCCGAGCCAATCTTCAGCTGCTAAAGGTGGAGGAGTAGGTGCTGCTGCTGCAGCAGGAGTGGGAGGAAGAGGAAGAGGGGGTGTGAAAGGGAAAGGGAAAGGTGGAAGAGAAAAAGAAGGAGAAGGAGGACAGACTAAAAATACAATCGACTCCAAAGGTGTAGACAACAAAGACGCTGATAGTGACGTAGAAGATGAAAAAAAGCTTAGTAAAGGGGAATATGTTGGAAGCCATTCCGATTCAGATATGGATGATAATGATGATGTTAACTTTGACGGGCTAGCTGATATATGGAAAGAAATGAATGTTGGATTAGAGTCCTCAAAGGTATTTGATTTTTTTATTTGTTCTCTGCATGGTCACATGCCAAAGCAATAAAGAGGTAAATGAAGTTCATAGAAAGTATATGGGGATACATTGTGCTCGGGTAAGTTTGCATAACGAAGGCAAAGAAAACTTTGGGCAGGTTTCCGTTTTAGGTGACCGGCATCTTTTATGCCACAAAAAAACCATCAGTTTTTCTAAAAATTGATTTATGGCAACCAACTATCAATAAATGTTATTCAAGTTATCAAGAGAGGGTAACTGATAAAAAAATATGGCAACTGTTGACCATGTTGCTTATTATAATGAAGTGGCGTTTTGAAAATTAGGTATCTTTTGAAATTGCTTTGCTTTAATCTCTTTTGAAAGTTTGACGGGTTTTTTTTGGTCTAGAAGATAGTCATTTCAAAACAGAACTCATACCAAAGTTTGTAACCTTTTTATGTAAAAGTATCTATATAGAAGTGAAGTGATCAAGTGAGAACCAAAATAATGGTGAGAACTGTGAGAACCATTAAAAAACCATCTCTAAGGGCTACACCCGTACCGTATCCAATCGCCACCATCTCTTGGATCGCCGCCCATCAAATCCATACCATTCCCATATGCGTCCGGTGACAACCCCTTTAGAACGGATAAGGGCAATGCCCATACCGTATCCATACATTTTCAACACGTAACCCATATGATTTAAAAAAAAAAGTTATGGAATGGGTTTTTATTAAAAGAAAATATAAAAATTAAAAAAATTAAAAATTAAAAAACCACACCAAAAAAGAGAGTGAGGGAGAGAAACTAATGGTTCTCACAGTTCTCACACATGTTTTGGTTCTCACATTAACCCTACCCCTATATGGAGTACACAACTTAATTAAACAGTTCTTTAAAGTCTATACATCCCTACTAAGTTATGTACGGTGTTTTCTCATCCTCATATGAAATTGGACATCCTGTTGTATCACCTAGATCCCCAAGCAGTCCGTTGAGATTTGATAGCAGGAGAACTGTCAAGTCATTCAGCTTTTGAAAAAACATTTTGAGCAAGACCTTTGAAATTTACCTGATGCGTTTGAAGTATTTCTGTTTTCTGACATCAGAATTTATTTTTGACAATCTAATGCTTTATCTTCTTCAAAGTTACTTCTAATATAACTTCCAAACTGTGTTGTATTTTATTTATCTCAGGATGCCGCTATGGATATTTCATTAGACGAATATGAAAACGAAGTTGAAGAAGTATGCGATCATTCTTTTATATTGAAAGACGATATTGGCTATGTTTGCCGTGTCTGCGGAGTTGTTCAAAAGAGCATTGAATCCATAATTGAGTTTCAGCGTCCCAAGGTCTGGTTCTTAATTACCCCAGAATTATTTATCTATAATTTTTTTATATAGTTCATTTGATATGTTGAGACTTATTCCTTCCCTTGGATAGATAATACATGTGCTTAATGCATGGCATTGCATGTGACAGTCAACTTAGCAACTTATGAGATTTTGTTATTGTATTTCATTTAAATTCAGACCTCAAAGAGTACGAGAACATATTATTATGAAGGCCGACCGGATAAATCAGCTGATGCAAGTGATGCTGTTCTTGATGGAGTTAAATTACCCGGACTAGACTTCTCGGTGCAAGACATAGCTGCTCATCCGAGACATCAAAAGCAAATGAAACCCCATCAAATCGAGGGTTTCAATTTCTTACTCAGTAACTTGGTTACTGAAAATCCGGGTGGCTGCATTCTGGCCCATGCTCCTGGATCTGGGAAGACGTTTATGCTTATCAGTTTCATACAAAGTTTTATGGCTAAAT
Source organism: Erigeron canadensis (assembly GCF_010389155.1). NCBI lineage: Eukaryota > Viridiplantae > Streptophyta > Magnoliopsida > Asterales > Asteraceae > Erigeron > Erigeron canadensis. The sequence goes on from NC_057765.1 coordinate 28,370,561, forward strand.
ACCCTGACTCTAGACCATTAGTGGTTCTACCTAGAGGTATTCTAGAGACTTGGAAAAAAGAGTTTTCCAGGTGGCAAGTTGAAGACATTCCGTTGTACGACTTTTACTCCCGAAAAGCTGATAACCGGGCTCAACAGTTGGAAGTGCTCAAACAGTGGGCTAACCAGAGGAGCATTCTGTTTCTTGGGTACCAACAGTTCTCAGCCATAGTGTGCGACAATGATAGGAGCTCGGTTGCAGTCAGCTGTCAGGAGATACTATTGAGATGCCCTTCACTTTTAATCTTAGATGAAGGTCATACTCCAAGAAACAAAGAAACTGATATGGTTACCTCTCTTGGGAAGGTTCAGACACCAAGAAAGGTCGTGCTTTCTGGGACTCTTTACCAAAATCACGTTAAGGAAGTCTTCACTATTTTGAATCTCGTTCGGCCGAAGTTTTTGAGAATGGAGGAACCCAAAATGATAAAACGACGTATATTGAGTAAAGTATCATTTGAATCTCGAAAAAACTTTTCCAAAAAATGCTCAGATGAAGAGTTTTCTGACTTGGTAGAACAAACGTTACTCGGAGATGACATTTTGAAAAGGAAGGTGAAAGTTATTGAAGATTTACGAGAAATGACAAGCAAAGTTCTGCACTACTATAAAGGGGATTTCTTGGATGAACTACCTGGGCTTATGGACTTTTCAGTCTTTTTAAACCTTAGCCCCAAGCAAAAACGTCAAGTTCCCGAGTTGAAACAATATACGAGAAGATTTAAACAAGTCTCCGTTGGTAGTGCGGTCTATTTGCATCCGGATTTAAAGGTTCTTGCTCAAACCATTCCAGATAGAAATGATGTCGATGTGAACAAAATGATCGATGAACTATTGGAGAAATTGGATGAGAGAGAGGGGGTGAAGACTAAATTTTTTCTCCATCTACTTCGTTTATGTGAATCCAGTGGGGAAAAGCTTTTAGTTTTTAGCAATTATCTACTCCCTTTGAAATTTTTGCTCAGATTGACCATGAAAGTCAAAGGCTGGGTTATGGGCAAGCAAATTTTTATGATAACTGGAGATGATGACAATGATTCGCGTGAGGTATCAATGGATAGCTTCAATAACTCATCTGATGCTAAAGTCTTTTTTGGGTCAATAAAGGCTTGTTCGGAGGGTATTTCACTAGTTGGGGCCTCTAGGATTATAATACTGGACGTGCATTTAAACCCTTCTGTCACCCGCCAAGCATTAGGTCGTGCTTTTCGACCTGGTCAGGTAAGGAAAGTATATACTTATCGATTAATTGCTGCTAATACCCTTGAAGAAGAAGATCATACCACATGCTTCAGGAAGGAGTCTATTGCGAAGATGTGGTTTGAGTGGGATGAGTACTGTGGTCGTCATGAATTTGAGATGAAGACGGTAGATGTTAAAAGTTGTGGTGATGAATTTCTAGAAAATTCGTGGTTGAATCAAGATGTAACTGCATTAAGTCAAAGGTTAGTAAATTTATTTCTCTCCAGAAGTGGCAAACAGACAGGACAGGCTGGGTGGGTTGGGTAGTCGAGACAAGTTTTGGCTAAAATGATAGTTTCTACAGTACGGGTCAGGTTGTGCTGCCCTGTCTTACGTTTTCTTGAATTTTACAAATATTTAATCTTTTGAGCAAAGAAGATAGTTCTATTACACTGATAATCTTGTTTCAAATTCAAAACCATTTAGGAGGTTGGATGCATTTGAGATCACTTTGGGTGCCTTTTGAGCTATGATATCTAATTTTGCTTTCTCCGTTACTTTTTGTAGATAACGATGGCAAGCCACGATGACATTAGGAGCTAGATTTTGTGGTTGGTACAAATCTCTCTTATTATCTGGTAGTTAGTAGTGATGGTTAACCAAGACGTCATATTCCTGCACTGGACAGTGATTTGTGATTTCCTTTTAGTCGTTTATATAGTATCTTAGTGCTCTGCAATGTACTTGCTAGGCAGAAATCGTTTCGTTTTCTTTGGTAACTTATGACACTGTGCTTGCATGCCTGCTAACTATGAAATCACAAGATGCCGATATGTGGTGTGATAAACAAAAAAAAAAAAAACTGGCCTTTGCCTTTTGGCACTCTTTTTGTATATTGTATGTAATTCAGTGTGGTTGGATATAGTAAAAGTCATCAGTTAGCGCTTGATGTCAAGTTTTGGAAAAGAGAACATTACACTTTGGAAAAGAGAATATATGATGGGTATTAAGAAACCAGAATATCAGATATCTATAATCTACTAACAAACAATTAAACATATACTCCATTAAAATTAATAAGGCTTTGTTTATCGAACGCCGAACACTATATGATGTGTTTTACTTGCTGGAAACATATTTGCTCTTGGAGTCAATGGTCGGGGTTAGCCATTTCACTTTAGCCATATCATGCTATATGATGTACTATTTTCCAGAAATACATATTGATATGTATATCTATTACACTTTACATTATCCAAATATCCAACCACAATTATTTTACCGTTTGAGTCACCAACCTCCACTAAAAACCCATCTCAAAGCTGCCAATGAATCGGATGTTAGCCATTGTGGCTTTCACTTGCAGGATATTGTTATCCCTTATGTTTATTCCATGTAGTGATTGAAAAGGCAGGTCTATAATAGTTGATCATGTTAAATACTTACAAATCTTTGGCAACAATAAAGCTACCGTTTTCAGGAGGAATAAAAGTCTTGTCAATCTTTGAGAACAATAAAGGTTCGTTTCATGCGTGATTTTCATGACAATAAGAGGTAACATATACAACCCACATTACACTATAACAGGATAACCGGTAACATGAAATGCCAACATTCTAGATCAATACGAACGCTGCATAACCAAAATCAAGAGTTTCATTAATGTAGCATATATTTCATCATTGGCATATGCAACAATCTTTCATACCGCATAATATGAGGAAAATACAGAAACTGCAAAATCATATATAAGTTTCATTAATCATGGTACTAATGTTAATGATATAAACTAAAGAAAATAAAAAAATTATCTTCAAGAACCGGGAAAAGTGAAATGAATATATTCTTGCAGGCTATCTCCAATATTTAGAAACAACTTTATACTTGCACTAAATCCCCAAAATGGTCCGAATCTGATCTGGTGGGTGCCTTGCTAGTGACTTAGGATCGGAATAATTATTCTTCGGGTCCAATATCGCCTTGTAGATAACATCATAAGCTTCTGCCAGAGATCTCGCCACCTGGACACCAGCTTCAGACCGCAGCCCTGGAAGCTGCATCTGTTCAAATTCAGGCAGCGAGCTGTCACTTCCTAAAACGAGCCCAAAGAATGCTTTAAGACACTCTGACAGAGAATCATGTGATGTCTCTTCCATCTGAGCTAATGGTGCATCAGCAATAGAGTTAAGAGAGTTGTGGAAAAGAGACATCTTGCTTGATAAATTACATCTTGTTAGAATGGCAGTTACTTCTTTCTCCACTAAGTTGTGCAGGTGATTGTCAATCATTGTGCCAAGTTTCTTCACATATTCTGAAGCAACATCGTGCCTCAGTAATGGTTGTTGAATGGCACATAAGCAATTGATGATAAAAATCTTTGACGGCGTTTCGTTATTCTGCATTAAATCAAATAAGTCATAATTAACGAACAACTTCGAGAAATCTATAAATATTGTAACCAAACACATCATACAAAATACGAGAGATAGATGACAAATTGTGAGAAACAGTACCTTAGATGGAACCACTTGGCTATTGCTTGCCAAGATAGCATCAACAGATGATCTCCGTGACTGACTTGCTTCAAGCCTTGTTCTGCTTCTTCTAGATGAATCGCTGGACCCTTTAGACTTGTGTGCTTCCATTGCTAGCTCACAGATCTAAAAATAATTACATACACGAATATGAAACCTTGATAAGAAATCAACAAAATGCAATAAAATAACAGTGCACGCAGACACAGGTTGGATCAATCAACTTGATGTACCAGCCTGGCTTTGACAAAATAGTAATAAGTGAAGGTCTACAACATTTAGGTTGTGATTTCATGTCTCTAAAGACGGGGTTTGTGCAGGTTTTATTTAGTGAAGTTATTATAGATTACGTCATGGGACAAACAATGTTGGCCCTTTCATCATTAAGGTTAGAAGAGAAGTAAAAGTAGCAAAAAGCTCTATTAATTCAAAGATAATCTACTTTTGTGGAAAACTGATTTAGGATGTTCTATGCACTACAGATAAAATTTGCATAAACAGGGTTTAATTTGAGGCGAACTTTACAGAGAAGGAGAGTTGTCAACAAGTACTGTGGTATGATGGTTGTATATAAACTTTGTTGGTGTTCCAGAAAGCTTGTCTGGAAACTGATCATATCACCTAAGCTTGGTTTTCAATAGCCCATTTCCAATATTAGAAAGTGAACCCATGTTGCTAGCCTAACATTGTAATAATGTCTATTTCCACAGAGTGAAACCAACAGACAGGAGAATTGAGAAGAAAAAAAACATAAAACAATATTTACCTAGAGAAAAATATTCATTAATAATCATAATCTTTCAAGAGCTATTAGTCAGAGAGCATCAGATGTTTATTACCTGTATTATAGGGTCAAGCAAAGCAGATATTACGGGATCAAATGGTGGCTTTTTCCCCGATGCAGGAACCATCATGCTGTCATGAATTCCAATTAGTTCAAGCAATAATGAGACGCCTTCCCTTACTGCTGGTGGCGGGGAAAGATCAACAGAAACTAGTGGGGGATATCGCAAAAGCTTCTCCCCTCGAGTCTTCAAAATGTCAAAAAAGGTTTTTTGAGCAGCATCCTTAAGAGCCCAAAGTGTATTACAAAGAGCTGTTTCTCTTCCAAGCAGATCAGACACCTATCAGAACTTAAACAGTTTAGATGCAAACAATTCAAAAATCAGCATGTTTGTGCAGAGTCATTATCAGAAAAGCCAAAATGGGCAGGTCAGGCAGGACAGGTAATGGATCAGAAGGAATTGAGTTAAAACAGGTAGCATTAAGGTGCAGGTAAAAACAGCGTGCAAAATCCGTACCAGAACAAATTTTTTACACTGTACATATTGTCATGTTATAGAAAAAAGTACATGTCAGATATAACTTAAAAAGTTATCTTACTTCAATAACCAGTCTTTTGAATAAGGCGATTCACAAGATTTAATACATTACAAATACAATTATAGCGGCTTTTGACCCATTCGGCCCATTTCACCAATTTTTTCTTAGCTGTATTTTTTCACCCATTTGAGGCATTCAAAGGCTAACCATAACCACAATTGACCCCAGTGAAAAATAATAGTATGACATGCCTTTGCAAATGACATTATGCTTTTAACTCACAGTGTGGCTGTAGAACTCAAGGGTATTGCTAAGCTTATATGAGATTATGAGATTTGGTTGAGACTGCAACACTTGTTCGACTCTGACTTTAAAAGGCCGGCAAACGCCCTCAAATATCCTATCTAAAACAAATGTCAAGTCAGGCTCTGCCTTCTCTTCATTAGTCTCGGAACTTTTGGAGAATCGACGGGCAGTTGGTCCAGTATCCACCACTGCATCTGGATCAAGAAGCACAAATACAAGTTCTCTTTCAGACGCAAGGGCCTACAATAGCAAAAAGTATTATCTTAACTAATATAATACATAAACAAAAAGATATATTCAACTTTGAAAAAAGGGTGAAAAAGTGAAAATAGAAGCGATGTAATTCACACCTGATGCAGCCAACCGAGCATGTCACCTACATAACGAAGTGGATCATGAGCATGTACTTCTATCGGCCGCGGCATTCCCCCAGGCCCTCCACGTGTAAGAGCGCTTATAAATCTCCTAAACAGTGCGTTGTGCCTCATATTTGCTACCTACAGGTTATGAAATGGTTGATTAATGTAGCCCTACATCAAATGCAAAGGTGGGCAATGGGAAGGTTGAGCAAATTAAGTCACAGAGTCAAAAAGGGTTAGTTTAAAATGGGTCAAAACCAGATCACTTGGGCGATGCCTAGATTGTACACTCTTTTTTTCCGTCTTTTCTTATATTGGAATTTATAAGCTAATACAATAATACATACAGAAAAAAAAACAATGATAAACAAATTTTCATATGAAGCAGCTTAGAAGTAATATACATTGAATATAATTTGGGTAACACTAGACCCGTTCTTCAGCTGTCCCCAGTCAGCTTATTTTCATTTTATCAAGTTTTTTAAGTTTACCCATTTAAACCTTTAGAGACAAAAAAAATAAACCATATTGACCAGTTTATCCATTATTGACCTCAAATTACACCTCGAATCAAAAGTATTATAGCAACTAAAGGTGGTTATTTACGTATATTTACCTCTTCAGCACAATACTTGAACAGGACAGGTCTTTCTTTGAGACAGCGAACTGCCATTTTCAGAAGTTCACTAACTTCAGGATTATCAGTGTCACCCAATCTCTTGCACTCAGTCTGAACCCACCTGCAGGAAGGACAGATCAGCCACAGTCTCATGCAGGGAAGAAACGATGAAAACAAGAACCTATTTAATACTATAGTTCATTCATGATCAGAAGGGACAGCTCAACAATCTCAGAAAAAAGTGAGAACATGGCCTTTGGCACAAATTGCAAGCATCTGAGATTACTACTCAAAAGTTCACTAAAACTAAAGTTTAAGGTTTTAAAAAAGATGTGGTTAGTTGAAGCACGATTACCATGCATCAAATGGTATTTGTGTAGGGAAATCAATTCTACATTTTGTAGCTTTTATTCAGTTTTTGTCTAGAGTATGTGTAGGTCATGATGACATTTTCAGAGTAGAAAAATCTAAAAGATCCACACCTGCTTTACACAAAAACCGAATGTGTGAGAAAATGGAAAATATTGTCAATAAACGCAAACCTAACTTTGTTATTATGCAGCTATAATCAATAAAACATGAACTTACACCAGCTATAATGTCAAACATGGCTAAGGAACTTGTTCTAAAGAAGAAGAATACTACACTCAATTTTCACCATCTCCTTTGTTTTGCATCTTCATTTGATGGTCCCAGTTAACCACAGAATAGATCGACATATGAAATGTAGAATGTAACAGATGAAAGAAGCTGACATGAAATTTTCACAAAACAGAAACTTTTCTAATAATATAAATTGGCTGATAATCCTAGCAAGTGTAGTAAAAAACAGAGCTGTGCAGGTGTTTTAATTGGCTGATTAATGTTAACTTAAAATGATATATAGTAAAGTAAGCATAATGTAAAAGAAAAGATCCTGCAAGTTATGGAATTTGATTAACTATTTCACCTGCACAGGCGCTCATATGCACCTTCTTGATAGACAGCCATCATATCCATGAGTTCCAAACCTGCACGCTGTGAAGTTCAAGAGCTGAGATGCCGTTTAAATAAACATATCCAAGAATTGAAAGGTTTTTGTCAATAGTACAGCAATCGTATGATGCTGCATATCAATATACATGATATTTGACAAACAGATAATCAAACAACAGGACAGGATATGAGAAATTTTAATGTAGAAAAACAACTAAAGGGGAAAAAGAGGGGTTTGTATTACCTGATGATGTGTCCTAAGAAGGAGTTTACAATTAGCATGGATAGTTTGTACATGAGTCAAGGCCTTGAAAAAGTTGTCATTCAATTCTTCATCCCTAAGTGCATTTATCTAATACTCCATAATACAAAAACAGCACGTAAGTTAGTTTGTGATGCATATGCGAATTAGGATTCGGGATAGATAATAGTTATAAAATGTATGAATGACCTCTTCGGTGGAAAGTTGATAATCTCGGAGAAAGCAAGATGCAATTTCTTGCCTCTGAGTAGTTACTTCCAATTCTTGTTTTAGTCTTTCTGTAGTAGTAATAATATCTCCCGTAGTTGCATTACAGTCACTCAACGATTTACCAATTCTGCAACAAACACTCACTTTTGTTATTATCCATCAGACTCTATCCATCCCATCTCTAAGACTATATATCAATTAAAAGTTTCAAACTTTATATGGGTATGCTCGCTCTAACCGGGATGGTATGCCAGAAAAAGTCTCTGAAATCTGGTTAAAACTACCATATATGTATATCGGTTGGATATACACCTAGTAAGTACTTAAACCCATTATATATTAGGTATGATTATGGATATGAATAGAATGAATCTATGCATGACATAAACTGTTCACTATATTAATAATGATAACTCAAAACAACTACATTTAGTCGAGAAATAAGTGATTGGAGACCTATATTGTATTTGGCTTTAAGTCCAATAATAATCACTTTACACAATAGTCTTGGTCTTCGAAAATGTAGTAACATTTTTGCTAATATTTGCTATGATCTACTTTTGTTTTTTTTTTTTTTATATATATACTTAGATATAAATGAGTATTTCCAAGGGGGGCGTGATCCCGAGTTCAAATCCGGACATTGACGTTTAATTACAAACTTGGGGAAAACTAACTACTAAACCTAACATTTTCCGTTCAACAAAAAATGTGTATTCAATTAAATTCTATGAGTTTCATTGGTGAACAATTTACAAATTAAACCCTATTATATAGTAACTAGTAGCAAGTATGCAATAAAACAAAAAGTAACACCTGTCGCAGCATTCAGCAAGGGAATTAACCTCTTCTTCAACCCGATCCAATGCCTATATATTGAGATATTGATATTATATTAAATATATATAATATATAGATATATATTATAGGTATAGATAGACATAAAATGATGATGATGACCTGTTGAGCGGCATGGGAAGCGGCAAGGAAATCATAATTGATGGAAAGAGAGCGTCTTTCGATGGTGGATCGAAGGTTGCGACGAGAGGCTAAGGAATTATCTGTATAGAATGTAGAGAGAGTGTTGAGAGAAGCCAACAGATCTGGATTATCTGTTCTTGTTTCCAACACTTTCTTCAGCTTTCTTGACAGTCCTGGTGCCAGGCCCCCAGTCGCCCCCATTCTTTCTTTCTTTCTTCTATATGTTTGACACCAAACTATATACGGAGTACTAAACTAAAACCAAACCAAGCTTCTATTTATGTTTCTATCTCTATGTCACCTTGTCAAAGTAACTACCAGTACCACCACGTCGTAGTGGTTTAAAATTAGATATCCTAAGTTTTGGATACGATTCAACATTCGGATTATCTAGACAGAGATTATGTATTGCAAAATAAATATTAACGTAAAATAAATAAAACAAGATTTTGATTTTTAGATTATAGTTAAATTGATGCACGAACAGTTGCGGACCCAGGATTTCAAATGACCCGTAACACAATTTATCTAACATAATATATATTATAAATAAAAGATAAACAATAATAGCTTGCCTCATAGAAGTTGTCATCTACGGTCTTGCATATAATATCATACAATCACATTCTTAGTTAGAATGTTATCAAGTACCTCTCATTATATACCACAAATCAGACAACCATTTATAACATTCATCACCCATTCGATTACATAGATCTGACTCCGCAAGCTTCATTGCTGAAAAACATCTTTTAAAGTTGCGGTTGCAATGAGCAAAACTAAAGTTAGCTTTAGTAACCAATAAACCAAAGGAGAAGAACCATGTTTGTTTGTTTGCACCAGCATACGAGCAAGGTCAGTTATTCCCTTTAAGTTAGCAAATTTAACATGTTGTTGCATATTGTGATAATAGATCGTGAGTTGACCTGGAAGATTTTTTCTATGTGTATCATCAAAATAATTTGGATACATCTCACTAAGTTTCACTAACTTTGACGTGTCAAACCGTGTTAAAATTTTAACCTCAAAACGATGTCGATTGGTAATCTTAGTTGTTCGATTTCTTGAGTTAACATAGAAGTCAGTTATTTCCAACATTTGAATATCATGTTTTTGCCAAAACAATGAAATTATCTTCAAAAAACACCAAAGCCCTTTGCCCATAAAGTTTTTAACGCTCACTTTGTGCCATTTATCAATGACACCGCTTCCAAAATATTTGATCTTTCTTTTGAAGACGTCGAGACAAAGTATTTACAATTAAAAAGTTACAATTAAATTAGCGGGTATCTATTTCCACCTCTTTTCCTAAACGATGTATAAAAATGTAATTGGTTTTTTATTGAACGGGTATCCTATTTTTTTTGACCCGTAGCACCAACACATAACATAAAAAAAAAATTTAAAATTTTTACTCTTCACAAACAAAACGGACCCCTAAGTTATATGTAGGTCCGCCCCTATGCACGAAGATTCACAAAACAATTAATTCACGATGATTTTCATGATGTACGGTGATTTTCAATAAAGAGAAACCTATTGTTTTATTTATTTTACTTTGATACTTGTTTTATTTTACATAAAACCTATCTAGATATTCGAAATTTTGAATATGATCGTTTCTCTACCTGTTGGATTTTGCATTGCCGAGCCATCATTAGTTGGGGTTTTGAATAGGAACAACTTTTTTGTCTTGATCTTTTCTATATAAATATTTTTGTTCATTTCAGAAGGTCGAAAATGTATTATGTCACGATCTGTGTAAATCTCACTTTGGGTGTTTACACATAACTTCGTAAAATACAATAAATTAGTTGAAAATGCCCCCATCATTTGCTTCATAAAGTTTTTAGTTTCAACATCCTTTAAGCTCATACCATTTTTTTTTAACGATATGTAAAAACCCACTTTTGGGCATTTCGTTAACTCTCTAAAAACAACCTCTAATTTGTTCTTCACATCTCTTACCAATTTTGGTGGATTTTTCAGCCTGAGTTACATCATACAATCTTTTTACTCGTATCACAAAAAACAATTCATGAGGTGTAACTACTTTGTTGGTCATCATTTACTTTATTTAATACGAGTACTATTATTCACTTTTTGACTTACCAACCGCCTAATTTATGTACGGATGGAGATGGTCTTAACAATTTTTTATTTTTTATTTTGTTAGAAAATGCTTAGGTTTGCATTCAAGGAGATTAAGAAAAATTATACTTTTCATATCTAAAAGTCACCCTTAGATTTTATGGTTAATATACAATTATATATATATTTTTTTTAGATGTGGATCGAATATCACAACGGGGGAACAAGACTATGTTACCTTAATCGGGTCCATGTTACAGAGCCCCTCACCCAATACATAGTAGGTGGAAAACCCTATATTAATAATTTAATATGCTCAAAGGTACGAAATTTAATAGAAGTAAACATTACTCTCTCACTACTCGAACTCACGACTCCCTGAATCCAAGTCTTCATTGGAAGGACTTTCCTTTACAACTAGGCTATTAACCCAACAGCAAGTATACAATTACTGATATGCTTTTAACTATAAATATATTCTTTTAAATGGCATATTTTATTAACATCAACACCAATACATCCATCAATTGATAACCAATAGCAACCTATTAATATTCACTTAATAACATTTTCTTAGGGGTGGGGGGTGGGGGTAAATTAAATACATATAAGTAAAAACCATATAAACATAAAACATAATTCTATTAAAATTTAAAAAACACAATACATAAATAACACTAAAATACACATAATAAAAACAAAACACATAATAAGTAGTAAAAAAACATAAATAATACTAAAAAACACATAATAAAAACATTTCATAAAATACTAAAATAGATAACTAACACTTGGAATAGTCCGAATCCACAGTATTGCCACCGTCGTTGTGGTCAATGTAGCGGTAGGGCTCAAGAGACCCAGCCGCGTCGCCGGTTTAAGGAGATACGTACTCTTCACCCGGGTCAGAGTAATAATCAACATCCTGGCCACCACCGACACTGCCTTGCGAGAATAACCCGTGGTCTAGCGTCGTAGAGGCGACGATAAGCTGAAAAATAACTTGATCTAGCCAATCGATCTTCTGTCGAAGATATAGAAGATACTCACTTTCCACGGTGTTACGAGAATAACCCGGGGCGATAAGTCGGTTGATTTTTGCTTGGTAAGCCACTTTGTAGTTAGAAACGCCTCGAATGACGTTATTCACTTCAGAGCGGTGTTTGGAGTCATTATTCAAGTTTTGGATCGCCATTTTACAGAAGGTTCATTGTAGTGAATAAAAGTGTGTGTGAAAGGAGGTTGTGGTGTAAAAATATTGAAGAATATGTGAAAGAAGAAAGAAGATGGTAATTTTATGTTGTGTGTGAAATAAGGACGAGATTGTGTAAATAGGGGGTAAAAAGTTTTTTTTTTTATAAAAATGAAGCATAGCTGTCACACCCCACCTTAGGCGGAATCGTAGGATATGACGAAAAGAAATAACATAGCACATGGAATTTATAATAGCGTTATACTAAATGAAATCCAAATAAATGTGATTCCCACAAGCGGGATAAGTCTAGGCAACACGCCTCAAATAGCAAAAGAAGTGACAAATAGTATTGAATGTTCAAATGCAATCTAGGAGTCCATGAAGGATCTCTTTACTGGTCTTCCTAAAGTCCTTATACTCAGTCTCCATAAGCATTGTTATTACCTGAAAATGAATGCTCGAAAATGTCAACATAATGTTGGTGAGTTCGTAGGTTTAAAGGAATACAAATGAATTTGTTGTGCATGATATATAAGGTTTGGACAATAGTGTAAATATAAACATGTAGCAGCCTGTATGCAATCCAAATACTGGTCAATGCTATCATAGTTATCCAACAACACAATCCCCATCACTCCTGCCAACAACTCAATCACATCACTTGCCAACAACTCAATCACACATTGTAATACCAACAACTACCAGCTGGAGTATATAGTTGGTCGATAGATTTCAAATAGTCTTCAATAGATATCAACAGACATCTATTGCATCTTAGAATCAACACAAACAAGCTAGCATACACATTTCATAATTACACGTATTTGTCCAAGAAAACAAACAAGTTTTGGCACAACTAGTAAAGAAATGAAAAGTGTTTTGAGCATCATTTTCCCCCAGATAAATAAAATAAAAAGGGGCCATGAAACTCACCTCAATCAGCAAGCAGTTGTGCAAAGTCCAAAAGATCACTAGAATCTACAAAACATATACATGTACAAGTTACAATTATGGACATGGTCAATAACCGTCCATTGTAACCCGCATTTCATGATATACATATATGGATACTTTCAAAATATTCATAATTGATTTTGTCATGTATTATTAAGTTACAAGTCACATAACTTAATATAGTGTATTTGTTTTAATGATGTACCATTGGTTTTTACAAGTTCATATTCACTAAAATTTTTGGCAACTTTATCTATTTTTTATTAGGATGAAACGAACAATTCAAGTTTTCAAATCTTAACTACTGTAACCTTAGAGTGTTATAAACTTACATGAATTTTTACTTAATTTATTCCGCACGTTAAATATTTTTAAAAATTCCATAATCACATACTAGTTAGAAAATTCACTGTTTGCGCGCAGAAAAGTTTTATAAAAGTTAAGGGCCTTCAGAGCTTCAAAAAAAATCCAAATTTTTACAGTACACTCTTAACATCTTAAAAATGTTTCTGGAAAAAATAATCTCCCAGTTCATAAAATCGACCAAGATATGACTATTTGAAATCGACCTAAATCTGTTCGGAAAACTCAGCTTTGCGCAGTTTTTCATTTGATAACCTTAAACTTCATATTTTTACACGAAACCAATTCCACCAGAAATTAGACTTCCTGAATTTAATTTTAGACACCAAAAACGTGACTTAACCATCTTCCATGACCAAGATACGACCTTTCAAAGGTAACAAATCGAATTTGTCCAGATTCTGAAATAACTCAAACTTAGTGTTTTAAAGACTACTATAACTAATATACATATATAAACTTTCAAATCTTTCCAACACCTATTTACATCTGTTATTATGATTTTCATGCCTTCATAATTGAATTTCTTTAATTACATTAATTATTATGCTAAAATAAATACGTAAACTTTTAACATTAATATGATTTATACTTCAAGCTTTTGACTTAACCCTAAAAAAAAAACCCCCCTTTCATTCATTATTATAAATTTATCATAATATATATTCATCAAATAGGCTACTTATAATAAAAGATCAATAAAAAAAATATAGTTATATATATGAAAAGAAAAGATAAGTAATTTACCCCAAGATTGAAGATCACTCCTTAGATACTAAATATCCAAGAAATCTTTAGGATGTAGGCTTAAATATATGATTTATAAAATTTTGGTTTAGGTGATGTATTCCACGGCAGAGAGCAAAAATTACAATTGTGGTTTAATTTTTTTTTTTAAGATATTCACTTTATATTTATTATGGAGATAAGTGTTTTGGAGTTTGAATATAATTAGGATACAATAGTATATAATCTATCAAGAGTTCTAATAGGATTATGATTTCTAATACAAGTTAGAGACTATTATAAAATAATGATTTTGGTGACGGATGTCACAATAGCCGTTTGGGATGGGGGGTCCACAAGCCCCAACGTTAAAAAATCCTTACCCGCTCTTCGGCTTCACTAATCAAAATGGTACATGATTCAACTACCCATGCCTTACCCAATTGCTTGAAATGGTGTAAACGATCGGGTTCAAGTTACCCGATGCTTATCCGACGGGGTACTCCTTCCCCCCGATGTTTTACAAAAATAATTATCTAGTAATAATTAAGGGGATAACTTGGATGATGTTAACATTATTTTGGTTGGATGATGTTGCTCTCACAAACCATTAAAATCATGGGTTTTTTTTGACATGTGTAGAAATTGATTTAAGTAAGTTTGTGAGAGCAACATCATCCAACAAAGATGATGTTAACATCATAAATCATCGAAGCGCGTAACCCGACCAGGCGAAAAGCAGTAACCCGACCACCCACTATTAGCGGCGACGTCGCCGTAAATAGTGGGCCCCCTCTGTCAGTCAACACCTGCCACAGCCTGCCCCTTTTTAACCGTTTCACGTTGTGGTGGTCCCCACTATTTGCGGCGACGTCGCCGCTAATAGTGGGCCCCCCACTGCATTCTGCCGTTACAAACCACGCTATTTCTTCTTCTCCTCTTCTCTTCTCCGTATTATTACAAACCCTGCATTTTTTTACATGTCTTTTAAGGACTTTGTCTAAGCGTACGATTTCATCAGCCATGATGTCCAAAGCTTTAAGTGAAACCTTTCCCAATAGGTCCTTCATACAGTTGTAATTATGTTTCCCCTTCCGGGTCCCGTTGCTATACCCTAGTTGGCCCCTTATTTCTGTTTCTTGAGCGATCAGGACAGAATCAACACATTGCAGGATTCTAGTAAATGTGCATTTCCCCCTCAATTCTTCCTTCAGTAGGTGGTGTTCGGCCTCGACTCTGTTTGTGGTGTGGTTTTGGTAGTTGAGGTGTTCATCGACCCAACAGGACACAAACTGCTCTCGGTATGGGGACAACCAATTATCGGTCAGGTACTTGTAGACGCCTGGGAAACCTGCAAGTTTTTTCTTTAACTCCTTTTCGTTAGACTTAAACTCGTCAAAAGTCCGAGATTGATAGACTTTTTTTCACCAGTCGTTAAGCCTGTCAATGTTAACATCTTTCTTCATCTGCAATGCCGGTTCGCAGTGCTTCATTATGTTTTGCCATATATGGTACCTACACAGTAGTTGTTTCGCTTCCGGCATAACAACCTTCAAAGCTCTCATCAAGGCCAGCTCCCTGTCAGTAAGAACGACACGAACGACAAAGCTATCAGCAAGGGTGGACTTGAGACATCGTAACACCCATTGATAATTCGCCTCCCGTTTGTTTACGATAAACGCATACGCTAAACTGAAGGTCTTCCCCGTTGAAGTCACGTCGACGATCTCAACTAGCGGCATGTTATAGATGTTGGTTTTGTACGTGGAGTCTATTTCAATAACCTAGGGGAATGCGCGCCATAGGGTCATTGATGTTGGATGAATGAAAAACAGGTTCTCCAAGCGTCCATTTTTGTTATTTGTGATGAACTGGTAAAAGTACCTTTTCTCCTGCAACAGTGAGAACATTACCTGCGAAAAGTGACCAAGGTAAAGTAAATAAGTCAATTCCAACAACGTAGTACAATATAATATTTAATGTTTGTACCTGCATTGGAGTACGCCCTGCTTGGCCGGACCTCCATCTCGCTTTCAGGAAGTTGGTAATGTCTCCTTTCCGAGTCAGGTTTCCTGGAAATTCAAGTTTGAGGTTTACCGGGATCTAATGTGGGTACAAACCGCGATCCGATTGGGTCCCCACATATTCCTTTTCTTCATCCGTCATCCGTCTAGCGTATGCATTCCCTTGCAGATCGGTAGTTGGATCATGATTGTGTCTCCAATCCTTGACGGTTAACCTCCAACCACCATCACGCCCAGGGCGGCCTATTAAAGTGAAGGGACAACCTATCTTACTGGACCGTTTGGGTGGGCCAATTAACCTTGCATCGCGCGCTCCACCGTGGTGACATATAAGTGTCACTTTATTGACCACCTCTTTTGAGTTTTTGTTCGTTCGGCGTAAGACTAGAACATAACCCAAATCCATTGCTGTTCTTTGAGCCCACTCCGTTAATTCTTCAAAGGAATCGAAGACCTCGTCAGTTTCGAAGTCCCCAGCTTCGCATTCATATTCACCGTCTACATCAGGTTGCTCAAACACATTATCCGACACTTAATACGTACGTTTTCTGGGTTTGCCCAAATATCCTCCAAACTATCCATCTGAAACAATTCAAGTAAACATCAACCACATTAACTATTAATGGTGTCCATACTATATATATATGTATATATATTTACACATACGTATAATATCTATATCTATATTCATAATACATATATATATATATATATATATATAAACACTAAGATTGAAAAGGAAAAGATACACAATACCAGTAACTACAAATATGTAATGAAAACGATGATTCCTATGTTTGAAATTTTTTTTCGAAATACACAATAATTCAGTATGAAAACCACGACTTTAGGGTATTGAATATCTTATTACTTGCTGTTTTTTCAAGTATACAATATGTAGTTGGACATTCCATACATATATAGTTTTGAAATCGATGATTCCTATGCACTAACATCTTTTGATCCCATTGAACTACGTCAAAATCGATGATTCCTATGCACTAACATCTTTTGACCCTATTGAACTATGTCAAAGAACCATTCCCGATACCTAAATCATTTTCCCAATGATTAAATTGGAGTACATCGTAAATCGATAATCATAACGGTCCATTTGATTTTACCTAGGAAAATTAAAATGGACAGGCTTTATTGAAAACGGACATATTTACCCGGCTTCCCATCAAACTTCACTTCTCAGCTCATAAATATTTTCGAGTTAAAAACCTCTTTCTTTCATTTCCCCCCTTTTTTCTGAATAAAATTATAACAATTCAAATTTCTTAATCACCACCCATCTTCTGCTATATCAACAAATGTAAGTAATTTATTTTGCTATTAATATATGTTTAGGGTTTCCATTTCTTCTTATCATTTATTTAAATATTTATTTTCCATGATCATTATGATTATATGCTATTGAAGTTAAGCTCTTTTACCCCTTGCTCACTAGTTAATTATTTGTATATTAACATTGTTTGTGATATTGGAGTATATTGTATATATCTTTTTTACTGAATGTAAAACCCAACCACCCTAGGTAATACTGTTATCAGAAAAAAAAAATGCAAAATACAAAATTGAAGTAACACATTTTAGGATTTAACGACCGAGGTAGTCTAGTGGTCAGTCGTCACTCACAAGTGTCGGAACCTTCCCAAGTAAATATCTTTGGAGGTCGGTGATCAGGGTAACGGTCTCTAGGATACTCCGGTTAGGACACGTACATCTGAGTCACAGACTCACCCTTTCCGGGTAATTTGAACATGGAAAACCTACTTTGTTTACTCTTTACAATTGGCGGTTTTAAAATTTCAAAATTTTGCGATAAGGGCATTGCTATTTTTACCCTTTTTTGTTATGTTTTATTTTTTAGTAACCCACCACTTCATTTGCAATCAGTATCATCTATCTTCTTACAATGGCAAGTTTTGACACAAATAAGCCGACCAGATGCGATGAACGTGGAGGAAGTTTTGCTGCTGAAGGTATATCGGAATTTTCCACCGATAAGGTACAATGTTAAGATATGTTACTGTACATTCATCTTGTTAATAATCGAGTGATGTTACTGTTTTCTAATAAAAAGAAGTCAATTTCAGGTGTTTAAGTCTCATCAAGATTTAACGGATTGGGTGCAAAATATGGGACGTTCTCTTGGTTACGTTATTGTTATTAAAAGAACAAATGCACGACCTTGTGGGTATGTATATAAAATTAGACTTATGTGTGATCGTAGTGGTGTATACAAAAATAAAAGTCTGGTTGCAAATCCTACGAGCAAAAAGACTAACTGCCCGTTCGAATTGGAAGGAAACTATTCGTGCAAGTACGATTGTTGGAAGTTAAGGGTGATATGTGAAAAACACAACCACGAACCTGCACTAAATATGAAGGGTCATCCATATGCAATGCGTTTGTCTAAAGATGAAGCTCGTTTGGTGCTAGATTTGTCAAAGAAGAATATGAAACCGCAAGCAATTCTAGCAATACTGAAGAAGCAAAATGCAAATAATATGTCCACGATGAGTACCATTTATAATGCACTTACTAAGTTTCGGAAGAGTGGGCTGCTAGGTATAACTCATTTACGAGTTCTTGTGTCATTTTCAGACGAGAAGGTTATAGCTGTTTCATTAACACGCCAGTAGAACTCAAATACCGTTTCTGATTTTGGTTTTTGTATACTTCGTTACAGAAAAATCTAAGGGACAACCCACCACCGGTGAAGAAATTGCATCTATGAGCTCACACACAGTTGATGGAAACAAGTCCAAAAGAGCTGTTAATCGCTCTTATCAGTTTGGATTATCAAACACATGCAAAAATAGTATGGTTAATATTTTCAGTTCAAATGCAGTCTAGACTCTAGAGGTATAAAATCTCACTATCTGTTGGCTTTTATCTGATTGTTGCAGAAACTTTTATGGAACAACCGATCAATGGTGTAAAAAGTTATGTGAACCCCATGTGCCCTGCACATACATTTGATGCGAACAAGTCGAAGAGAAGTATTGATCATTCGGATCAATTTGCAGACCCAGACACTTTTGAAACAAGTAAGGTTTAACATTTTAGTCTAAATGCAGAATTCTCGCCATCTGATTATATTTTATTTTACAATGTTAGATACAGAAACATTCACAGAAAAAGCAATCAACCATGAAGACAGTGCATCTCCGAACCAAATGTACCCTGGATATGTATTTGATGCAAACAAGTCAACAAGAACCATTGATTACATTGATCCATTTTCAGTTCATAACAGCTGTGAAACAAGTAGGGGTAGGGCATCAGCGCAAAATTTAGTCTAGATGCAGAATTTTTCTTACCATAAGTTTTTGGTCTTTGTATGTTTGTTTCAGAAGTATTCATGGGACAGCCAATCAAGCGTGAAGAAGATGCATCCCAGAGCCCTGTATACGCTGCATACACATTTGATGCAGACAAGTCGAAGAGACCTATAGATCATATGGATCCGTTTGTTATTGAAAACTGGGTGCAAGAGCTTGATTCAGCTAAATTTGGTGCTGTTAAACAAGATATAGAAGATCATATGCCAAGAGAACAGATGATTCCTTCGTTTAGAAGGGTTCCCTCACCTCAGATCGATTTGATGGAGACATTTCCAGTGAGAAATATTTCCATTGCAAATGTTGTGAGGGATGTGTTTATGTGTACTGATGGCAAGGGTCATGATACAAGTGCACCAGATGCTAATCTCATAGCCTTCCCGGATAATGAACCCACATTTGCGAGGCCTTTTCAACCATATCGAGACATGGTCTTAAGTAAGCCTGATAGGCAGTTTTTGATGAAACAGTTTTTGGTAAGCTGTCCCAACTTTTTTGGTCATATTAAATGAAGTAATGATGTAACCATCCTTGTCTATTTGATGCAAAATATCGCGGATCAAAAAGCTTGACATGTATACCGGTAGAGGTAACAAGTTGGGTGGTCGTAAAACATATGAATACGGCCACTGCCCTCTTCTATCCATTTTTCTAGTTTATAAACAATAGTTTTGTTCAATTTGACTGAAAATACTATACACGTAAAATAGTTATCTTTGTAATGCACTTTCATAGGTTGGAAGCATTGACACTTTTTAGGCGACTAACATTACTACATTTTTTACTCATTTGACATGTCCTACTTTATGCTAAGTTTATGTAGATTACCCATTCGACCAATTAGAGATAAAATGCAACCCAAATTTCGTTTTTGGTAAATTGAAGGAAATGGCCACCTCAACTTACTGGTTTGCATACCACTTACAGATCATACCTACTTTGATAGTGACAGTCTGGCCACTGGTGTGATTGAATACCTGAAAGGTCTTAAGTTAACTTAAATCATTCATATGTATAGGTTATATATGAAAAACTAGCTGTATGTGAAAGCTGATTGTGTAGGGCCCTTTGTTGATAACATTCTCCCTTAGCATACTAATAACTAAATATATAGATAAATGTTAAAAAGATAGTGGCATCTGGATGTACCACATTTAAATGGTGCATCAGCCATCAGGTTCTTTATTATATCACATAGAGTTTTGACTTTAATCACCATGCAGGAGGAAGATAATGCACATGGGCAATCTTCAAGGGGTAATAGCGGAGAAGTAGACGACGGTGCAGAAGAATATCGGACGAATACAGCTGTTGAGCCAATAGATGAAGAAGACAAAGACATGAATGTTGATAGTGATGTTGAGGTTGAAAAGAAGTACGATAAAGGTGTTCAATTTGATTCGAAACTTGTGGCGAGTTCTCACCCAAAAAAATCAACCCGAGGTGATGAAAATGAAAGAAATTTGGAAGTGGAAGGCACATCAGGATTCTCTACTAACATGGTATGACAGTTAACTTTATTGATATACATGTATATTGTTAAATCATCCATTAACATTACTGGTTTCTAACAATACAAATTTCATTTCAGATGTTTAAGTCTTGTCAAGATTTAATAGATTGGGTGCAAAATGTGGGTCATTCTCTTGGTTACTTTATTGTCACTAAAAGATCCAATGCACAACCTAGTGGGGATGTATATAAGGTTAGCCTTATGTGTGATCGTGGTGGTATATTCAAAAGTAAAAGCTCCATTAGAAAAAATACCCGGAGCAAAAAGACCAACTGCCCATTTGAATTGGAAGGAAAAAAGTCGAGGAGGCATGGTTCTTGGACATTAAGGGTGATGTGTGAAGACCATAATCATGAACCTGCACTACATATGGAGAATCATCCATTTGCAAAGCGCTTGTCTGAAGATGAAATTCGTTTGGTGCTAGATTTGTCAAAGAAAAATGTAAGCCCACTAGAAATCCTATCAACGCTGAAGGCACAAAACAAAAATAATTTTTCCACGCTTAGCACCATCTACAATTTACGGCAGAAGTTTCGGAGGACCAACAATGCAGGTATTACTTATATGAGGGTTGCTATATCTTCTTTACTACAAAAGGGCTATATAGGATTATTTGATTTATATTAGTATTATATATGAAGACACTGGTTAATATAATTATGTAGACAGTAATAGATTAATAGTTAATGACATATAACAATAATGATAATGGAAAATATAGATAACTAGCTAGTCTGAAAAAGTATAAGTAAATTTTTCTTTTTTTTAGAACGGTGTGTTAGTTGGTTAGTGGTTCGAACCCTAGCAGTGACATCTAAGCGGATAGTATGCTAGCGGTTGGAACCCAAAGGCACCCGTGGAGACCAAGGGTCTGATAACACGGCCCGCATGTGTCCGAAGAGGTAAATGCCCGAGACCATGGGGAATTGAGATTTGATCCCTGGACACAAAGCCAACATCCCATCCCCTAGAACCCCCAAAGAAGGCAATATAAATGATATTATGATAATATAAATAAACATCTTATAACAAAAACTTAAGTAGCAGTTAGAAAAATAAAATAATAAAATCAGTAAAAGTATCATATAAGCTGTTAAGGGGGTGTTTGGGCAATAAACACCGTAACAGAATTGTAATTGTATATTGTGATTAAACCAATATTACAAGGGATATATATAAGAAACATAATTACACTTTATAATCCTATACTATAGGCAAATACTATAACTAAAGTATAACTCAATCTCGTCTAATATTCCCCCTCAAGCTAAGGTCGAGAAACGACTTGTAGCTTGGACCGTATAGAGAAAACGTTGTGACAACAACGGCTTAGTAAAGATATCTGCTATTTGATCATTGGTTGAGATAATCTGGACCGACAATTGGCGGCTAGCAACCCGTTCACGAACAAAGTGAAAATCAACCTCTACATGCTTTGTACGTGCATGAAAAACAGGATTTGATGATAAATATGTTGCTCCCAAATTGTCGCACCATAAATTAGGCACGAATTTTAAAGGAATACGAAGCTCACGCAGCAATGTTTGAAGCCACGTGAGTTCGGCAACAGTGTCTGCTAAGGCCTTGTATTTAGCCTCTGTGGATGACCGAGATACAGTTTGCTGCTTACGAGCAGACCATGATACAAGATTAGAACGAAGATAGATGGCATATCCCCCGGTGGATCGACGGTCATTTGGACAACCGGCCCAGTCAGCAACAGAAAAGGCATTGACCATCTTAGGTTTAAAGGTGCTATCAGTATAAGCATGAAGAATTGTACTAGAATCATGTTTGAAACAAAGACCAAAAGTAACTGTCCCTTGTAAGTACCGCAAGATGCGTTTAACCGCGGACTAGTGACTCTCCGTAGGAGAATGCATAAATTGACAAACCTTATTAACAGCAAACGTGAGATCAGGGCATGACAAAAGAACGTACTGAAGAGCACCAACGACCTGTCGATATTTCACCGGATCAGAACATGGGGGACTATCTCCAAGGGCAAGATTAGCCGTAGTAGTAATAGGTGTTGGAACAGGTTTAGCCTTAGAAAGACCAGCACGGTCAAGCAACTCAAGGATATACTTCTTTTGGGACAAAATAACATCTTTTCTCGTATGTATAACCTCAACACCCAAAAAATAAGATAAGGATCCAAGATCTTGAATCGCAAAGCACCGGCTAAGACGTTGTACTACTAAGTCTATAGCTTTAGAGTTGTTGCCGGTCAGACAGATTTTAGTTTTGTTTTAAACTGTCGTTCAACCATGACAACAAACGGTTTAAAAGTAACATACACATCAGATTTTAAAGCTAAAGGGTAAATCCACATGAACTTAGAATAATGATCAACACATAGAAGAAAATAACGATGACCATTAAAAGAGGTAACGGGAGCCGGACCCCAAACATCACAAAATACCAAATCCAAAATATTTGAACTTTTAAAAGAAGATGGCAAAAGATGAAGTTTTGATGATTTGCCAACCGAACATGAATCACAAAAGGAGTCGATACATTTATTTAATAAAGGTAATTTATATTTAAATAACATGGATTTCAAAAGTTGAGGATGAGGATGTCCCAATCTTTGATGCCATGTTGTGGAAGAGACCCGAGCAGTTGAAAAAGCAACTTTTGGAATAGCTTGTATTCGCGGAAGGTGGAAGGAATAAAGACCATGTTCACTTCGACCTGTGAGGAGGATGGTGCGTGTAGACGTGTCCTTCACACAAAAGAAAGTCGAGTGAATTCAAAGAATACGTTATTGTCATGGCAAAATTTTTGAACGGAAAGAAGGTTACGTTTAATTTCTGGAACATGAAGTATATTTTGAAGAGAAAAGGTTTTGTTTGGGGAATAAAATTTAGAGGAACCAATACGAAGAATGGGTAAACCCTTACCATTGCCAACATGAAGATTGTCTTCGCCATAATAAGTTTCAGAATTGTCAAAGTTGGAGAGATTAGGGCTCACATGCTGATTAGACCCGGTGTCAGGAAGCCATGAGGAAGAAGCTTGAGATCTGTAGTCAGCATAGTTTGCAGATGGCTGTGAACGTGTCCTTATATTTGTCAGGTCATGGTTGGGACATTGAGAGGGAACATGGGCTATTCCACACCTGTTACATGTACCATAAACAATATGCTAATTAGTTGCCCAACTAAATGGACTGCGATTACCTCCTTGGTTACGGTTGGTGAAGTTCCCTCGTCCACGATTTTGGCGGTTGTTGGAGCCACGATATGTATTAGTGCTTGATCTATTTGTATAATAAGCCTGTGATGGTGATGAAGTAGAAGGCTGAAGTGTCAAATCGAGCTGATTGGCAAGCTGTTGTATGGCTCGAAGAGCTTCAGATTGATTTAGCGATTGACCAGTTGAGAAGGGGGTACTTTGAGTAGTACTGGCGAAGGCTTGAGTAGTAGCAGCAACGTGAAGGCTTGTGCAGGTGATACATCAGTAGCCTTTTTGATCATGTAATCATAATCAGACAACAAACCTTAGAAGCTCATTAAAAGCAGTCGGATTTTGACGAGCTAAAAGGGTGGACTTGAGTCCATTGTATTCATCACGTAAACCTGAGATAACTAACATAATAAGATCCTTTTCTTTCATTGGCTCACCAATGTTAGCAAGAGCATCGGAGTATTCAGTAGCACGAGTCAAATAATCAGAAGATGACTCATCTCCCTTCATAGTGAGTTTCAACAGTTGAGTCTTAAGAGTGTACTCCCTGGAGGAAGTATGAGGAGCATAGGCACGTTCCAGGGGATAACCACAAGTCTTGTGAGGTCATCCCCTGTACATGCTGGAAAGAGCTTTCAGAGATATTAGACAATATAAGCATGCGAACATGGGCATCATTAATTAGGGTTTGGCTGAGAGGTTGTTGCAGCTGCCTTGTCTTTGTCAGGAGGAGAGCTCTCGGTTTGTATAATGGTTGATGGGCACGAGATAGTGCCATCAACATAACCCCAGAGGTTGTTAGTGACCAAAAAAGGATGAATCATGGCTTTCCAGTAGCCATAGTTTGTAGGGGTGAGAGTGAATCCGAACTTGTGTGAGTTATGAGTTGTTTTTTCTTTTTGATCGAAAGTTGCTGCTTGGGTTAGGGTTTTTTTTTTTTAATTATACGGCAGTATTGTTACTGCAAGGGTTAGGGTTATTGTGCTCTGATACCACAATAAACACCGTAACAGAATTGTAATTGTATATTGTAGTTAAACCAATATTACAAGGGATATATATAAGAAACATAATTACACTTTATAACCCTATACTATAGGCAAATACTATATAACTAAAGTATAACTCAATCTCGTCTAATATTGGGTGAGCTTATTTTTGAAGCTTATTGCTTGAGCTTATAAAGTATAAACTAATAAAGTGTTTGGGTAAAGCTTCTTTTTACAAGCTTATGGCTTCTTATGAAGAAATAAGCCCCATAAGCATACACCAAAATTTTGAAGCTTATGGCTTTTTATGAATAGCCAAATAGGCCAACAAGCATAAGAAAAATAAGCTCACCCAAACACTTGTGAAATAAGTAGTGCTGATATCATTGTGAGTCTAAATGTAAAAGTTCTTACCATCTGTTGGTTTTGTATCCTTGTCACAGAAATATCCATGGGACTGCCCATTGATAGTGAAGGAAGTGCATCTGCAACTCGAGAGTACACCGCATACACATTTGATGCAAACAAGTCGGAAAGCACTATTGGTCACACAGATCCATCTCGTAAACTAGATACATCATACATGTGTTTTAAGTATGATTAATATTTTCAGTTTGAATGCCGTCTATATTCAGAATATCTAAGCATCTGTTGACATTTGCATGTCTGTTTCAGAAGCATTTATGGAACAATCAATCAATAATGTAAACTGTGCATCTACAAATTCAATGTGCTCTGCAAAGGCATTTGATGCAAGCAAGTCAAACAAAACTGTGGATCAAACGGATCCGTTTGAAATCCCAAACACATGTGAAATAAGTAGGGGTTTACATGTTTAGTCGAAATGCAGTCTAGTCTAGATACAGAAAACCTGACCATCTAAGTTAATTTTTTTTTATGTTTGCATCAGATACATTCATGGAACAACCAATCAACAATGAAGAAAGTGTTGGATTAGGTGTTTAAGCCATAACTAAAATTGATGGAAGCACAGTCCTTTTGGGTTGCCCTCGAGGCTCAAAATGAATAGAAGTGATAAAGGAGAATAAAATTCCCATGGAAAGTTTGTCCCACATCGGTGGAATAGAAAAACATGGAGGCTATCCAAAGCTATATATAGGGCCTTAGGGATTCATTCTTTTTGCACATTCTTGGCTTGTGTATTCGCCTCCTTCTTTCTCCTCTTGGAAGAACTCTTCTATAGTTCATCCACACTTAGTTATTTTTTTTTGAGTCGTCGGGTGTGATTCCATTAGAGGCACGACACTTGTGGTGCTTGCTTCCAAGAGATTTGGAGGGATAGTTTTAGTTGTTTACTACAACAACTAAAAGGTATGTAATCTTATTTATTTATTTGTTTATTTATTTATTTATTTCCTTTAGTAAGTTTAGATTATTTACTAGAGTATTAGGGTTATTATCTTATATTCATAGTTATAGGTTCAATAGTGAAAACATAGATCCTGTTTTAGGTTGCATGCTCCCTTAAAAGTTTAAGTTAGTTTGTAATGCCTAAATCCTATCAGAAAGTGCATTTGTGAACTCAATGTACACTGCTAATGCAGTTGGTGCAAACAAGTTGACCATAAGTATCGAATACATGGATCCTTTTGAAATCTCTAAAAGCTGTCAAATAAGTAGGGCTTAACATTATCAGTTCAGATCCGGTCCAGAGTCTAAAAGCTGTTAAATAAGTAAGGCTTAACATTCTATTCTACTTCTATTCCTAAATTACACGTATGCCTGGAAACCAGGACTCTCGAAAAACCCCTATTAATCCACCCTTACAAATGTGAGAAGTGGGACTCGAACCCAGGTGGATCCTCCCAAGGTCAAAGACCTTACCAATGGGCCACCAACCCCATTGGCAGTATTTCTCATCATCTATTGTTGGAATTTTTATGTTTGTTTCAAAAACATTTCTAGGAGCCTCGATAAAGCGTGAAGAAGGCGCATCTCCGAGCCCAACGTACACTGCGTACGGATTTCATTACATGGATTCAGTTGCTAATGAAAACTGGGTGAAAGATCTTGATTCAGCCAAATATATGTCCGTCTTAAAAGATATACAAGAGCATTTGCAAGGAAATAGATGTTGATGCCTTCTTTTAGATGGTTGCTCTCACTAGAAGTATCAAATGGAAACAATTTCCAGTGAAAAATACTCCCATTGAAAATGTTGTGAGGGATGCAGTTATGAATTGGAATGGTAATGATACTAGTGCACTAAGTACCGATCTCAGAGCTGTCTCAGTCTTGTATGATAAGTGAAGCCACTTTTGCAGGCTTTCAACCATGTCAAGACATAATCAAGACATAATCTTAAATAAGCGTGGAGAGCAGTTTTTTATGAGGCAATTTCTGGTAAGCTGACCTAAATTTTAGTAACTTTTAATGAAGATCTTAATTAAAAGGTTTGACAACCTTAGAAGTAAAGGTGGCAAAATGGGTGGGTGTGTAACGTCAATCATATGATTGAGAAGCTTTGTTTTAAAGTAGTAATTAGTGATCCATATTTGTAATTTCATGAAGTATTTGACTGATAAAACTATACCATGAAACATAGCTTTCTAATGAGGTGTTATTGGAGTTCGTAGCAATTAATAGTATCTTTAAGCGACTTACAACATATTTGACCCATTTAATACTTTTAGCTAAATTTATGGAGATCGTCGGACCACGGTTACCGAGTATCCTTAACTCCCATAGATCACCTTTTAGCTTGATACTATTGATGTAATGGCTTATAAGATGATCATGCCTGTAACTGTAAGGCTGTAAATATAGATCGCGTGGCACTCTTTTGTATCGATAATATTCTCTTGGAAAAAAAAAACTAGTTAATTGAATGTTATCTACATATCTAGATAAAATAATGTTAGTATCAAAATATGGAACACTTATTTATACATAAAACTTAAATGTGTAATAATTTTTTTTGGAAAATTTAGGAAAGAGACTAGTGAATCCACGTGTCAAATTCTTAAGGTTTTAGGTTGATTTTTTAGGCATATGAGTTTTAGGTTGATGTAATGCCCCGATTTTTAAATGGTAATATTTTAACTATGATATTATATTTTATAGTTAGTAAGGATAAACGAGTCATTTCCTTATAAAGATGTTAGTGCCTAAATAAAATATTAGATAAACAATAGAGGATAAAATATAACTAATAGTACTAAATATCCTTAATTTAGTTAAAATTACAATTACATTAGAAACCTCCTGGAAGTTCTTATGTGTGTCTGGTCGAGAGTGTTGCACCGCCAAAAAGAAAAAGAAACAACGAGCAAGTGAAGATTTGATCTTATTACTTACTAATTTATCTTTTCTTCCCATCATAATTAAATCTCTAATTCTTAACAACAATAATAATAATATACCTTTGATTGATTTTGGGTGAAGTATGGAAGATTTTATTTAGGGTTTATCATAAGAGATTGGGGATTTCAAGTGTAGCCGGTATCTATAGTTAATTCAAGTGAAGGTAATTTTATTGATAAGTGTTAATATTAATATGTTTAACACATGATGATAATTTATTATCATCATTCTTTTAAGAGTTTTCATGAAAACCCATATTAACACGGGGCTTACGATATTATTAATATTAGATATTCATACATTTAAATCATAAAAGCTTATAATTTTGGTGATATACGATTCAAGTGTTATACTTTAAAAATTGTGGTACAATAATCACAGGTTTGTCACTGTCATTATTAGCGGAGACATTGATAAAATTGTTTGTCGTAGTCATTGTACAAGACACATGGTACAATAACTCCTTTATTATAGAACTTTTTGAAACCAGTTGTACTCATAATGTGATATTATTATATATGATAAATAAGAATTAAAATATAAACATACCAAGTATATGTCTTTAATCATGATGTGAGCTCATAACATGAAGAAGTTTATTTTCAATCATTTGTCCTTTGATAATTAGATAACAATTAGAATTTTTTTCATATTTTTTGATAACAATTAGGATTCATAATTTGAGTGATAATTGTAACTTTAAACATTAATACGCAAAACTAATATAATACGCAAAACTAATATATAAAAAGAGAGAAAATTTTGTAACTTTTTTATTGAGAGATAGAATGAATCTAGAATGGAGTTCATATTAATTTAGATTTAGTATTCAAGTAACAATCTGTTGTAAACCGTGCTTTGTTGATCGTCCCATGTTCTGTGATCCTTATTGTGTTCAAGATAAGGATGTTGCATTTCGTTATCTGTTATTGTGTTTGGGATAAATATCTAAAGTTCATATTGTGTTTATATTAAATATTAAATTAATCTTAATATTTATAATTTATAAAAATGTAATCTAATATATTATTAAATTGGACGACATTATCAATATTGTATTGGATACCAATGTACCACATTTACAGGCATCAATTTATAATATTTTCTTATAAGTAATATTTATCTTTAGTCATGTAGTCGATATTGATATTTATATGTGTAAATCTATATATATTTTTATATAATAAAAAGTCAAGAAAAGTCAAAATTGAGAATTTTAAGAAAATCGAGAGATGTGATTACGTATATTGTTTATAACATTTTATAGGTAAGATAAATTAAAAAATTAAAAAATTTAAATGTAAAAAATACAAGTAAAAGCAAGTTTAAAAGAATATACTTCTAAAACATTGAACACATATGTTGTATTTTATCTTTTGAAATAATTTGTTGTAGATGATATTTCATATGTTAGAAATTTTTTAAATTAATTATATGATTAAAAATTTTAAAAAAATCTTCTCAAGTTGATAGCTAAAAAAAAATATCTTAAATATTCAAGGTTGAAAAGTGTAAGTTATTGATGGAAAACAAAAAAGTGTAAATTTAAATGATTATTTTTTTTTTAAAAGCTTCTCAAGTTGATAGCTAAAAATAAATATAAATTAGGTATTCAGGGGTAAAAAAATGTAAATTGTTGATGGAAAATAAAAAAGTATAAGTTAATGAGAATTTTTTTACAAATACTAATATAATAATATATTTGGATAATGATTATTAGAATTTTTAATTTATAATTAAATTAAATGATGACATAAGCGAAATTCAATTTGATAAAATTAAGCGATTTGATTGGTTAATAAATCATTAGTTCAACTGTCTTATAGTATATATTAAGATTAAGATTAAGATTGTTGTTGTTTGGCTAACTAGAATTGAAATTGAGATTTGAAATAACAAAGAAATATTGTCAAGTGATAGTATGGTGAAGCTTTATTATGTATTTGAGAAATTTATGAGAAAAGTGTATATATGTATTTAGCCAAACACAACAATATATGTATATTATGGGTTAAAGAATTGATTATAATTAAGTAAATAATATTGGATTTGTATTGTGTTAATAGGTTGTTGATTATGGTCATCTAAGATTATTTGCAAGTTGTCGTTTGAAAGGTGAGTACAACTTATGCCTTAAATATATATATTGCATATATGTTAAGATAGAGTAAGTTGATGATGAGAGAATATCGTACTACCAAGTATGTTTACTAATCTGATTATGCTTTGTTGAGATTGTATGGCTACTATCGTAGAAAGTGTGCTTTGTGACAATTATGCTTAGTGGTTGAGCTTGGTGATTGCGCTTAGTGGTTGGGCTTAGTGAAAAAATTGAGCTTGGTGGTCAGGCTTAGTGATTGATTAAGCTTAGTGATAATTATGTATGGTGTTAATAGTGTATTGTACCATAGTAATCAACATGAAAAGATTAGATTTGGTAATGATTGTGTATAATGATAATTTATGTTTAACAAAGATTGTGGTCAGGACTTTGTGTTTAGAGATGAGGTGTTGAGTGATGATCTTGTTAAAAAGGGTCATGTGATGCAAGTTATTGTATGAGTATTTATTGATATGTGATAGTTTATGTATGATATGTTGAACATATGTGTGCGTGTATATAAATGTAGCATGATTTGTACTCACTAAGCAAAATTGCTTATCTTTTTAGTTGTTTATATTTTATAGGTTCAAGTGGATTAAAGGATAAAGCAAAGTTGGAGTAATTAGCTAAAGCCTTTGAAGCGAAGGTAGTGTAAAGTTGGTGTTAGTTAATCCCTTTTACTAGCCAAGCTCTTGATCAAATATTTTGAATGTGTTGTCTTTTGGGATGTAATTTGGTCAAACTTTAGGCTAGAAATCTTTTGGTCAAACGTTAACGTTATGGTTGTAATGTGTTGGTTGTGATTATTAGACTAGTTTGTATGCTCTAATAAAAATGTACTTTTACATGTAATGTATATTTACAGTTGTGTCTAGTAAGTTTGATAGCTAAACTATTTTGAAATTACAGGTTGGATACTAAATATTACGGATAGGTCATGTCGATTTTTTTTTTAAAATAAGAAGTCAAATCGAATAAATTTGTCGTTTTATGTTTGGGTCGTTTCAGTTGATTTATCATTTTCCTTTTGGCAATTGAGCAAACTAGGGTCTTTACCGGTTATTGATTGAAAATACGAGGATCAAAGGCGGTCTGCCTTGCCTTCAATGTTTATCATCTCTATGTACTGGTCATCAGAGATGTTAACTTGTTGAACAGGTAACATGGTGTTCTGATTTAAAAATTCGGAAATTTATTTATTTGATGTTTTATTTTCATCATTGTTCAGGGGAAGAATCGGAGATTATACACAAGGCCAAATCTTCAACAGAGGAAAGAAGCGGCAAAACGAGAAGCTGTTGAAGTAATAGAAGTATTGCTGTTGAGCCAACATTATAAAGAACACAAAGGCAAAAATGTTGATTAGTGATGTAGACGTTGGAGAAAAGCATAACAAAGGTGAACATGGAGGTGTTCCATGTTATTCAAAGGTTGGCACAAAGTTTATGATGGCTGATTGACTGTTGTCTCTTCCCATGAAGAAGATGAAGACAGTCAATGTAAAAGATTGCGTGATCAGTTTTACGGAACTTTCATGAACGAGATTGTAACTGCATTAACTATCAACTTTATTCTTTCGGGTCATATTCATTTGTTTAGCAATTCAAATTATATCTTACCAAAACACTAAACAAGCCAAAAGTGTTGAACGGGCCAAAAGCTACTCAAAGTTAGATCAGCTTTGCAAAATAATGGTTCTTGATACTAATTAATTATGAAAGTTGGTCAAAAGTTTTCTGGGTTGATCTAACCTGACCCGCTTTGACATTTACTTTTAAATTACTTGTTTGACCCGATGTGCTGACTTTGCAATCTCTATTCCAGATATCTATATAGGCTTTCTTATCTAACTTTTCTGGGTAAAGCTTACCCTTGATTATTTATTATGACAACATGAAACATTTGAATACAAATGACTGTTGTCATATTAGTTCATACATATACGGCATGCCGTTTATATGTTAACAGATAAACTAGAATCAATACATCAAGATAATTAAATTGATTGTTTTAACCTGACCGACTCATTTTGTCATCTCTATCTCTATTCCAAATTTCTTAATTAGGATTATTCGTATGTTATTTGGTCACCTTTTCAAAACATACAAAACATTTTGATTTGAGTTAACTCGAATGATCCATTAAAACCCAAATAAATGTGACCATATTAGCTAAACACATTCGGGTCGGGTTATTTGGGTATAGGTATTTTGAGACCCTTAGTTTTGTCTACCTATATTATGATGATACACAAACATGTCAAATAGCTACAATGTTGTTTGGCCCATAAGCCATAGGTAAAGGGGCTGTTGGGGGACACCTCCTTCAAACGTAAAGTAGACAAGAGACCACACACTCACATAGTACAATAACATTGGAAATAGAAAAATAATGACTTAACACTATTTTTAGTCTGTTTTTTTTGTGCCTCAGAAGTCGGAGATATATCTAATAACACTCACCTATACATGCTTATCTTATATATCTTTCCTATCTATATATATGGGGATTTATATAATCCACATGATTTTATTTACTTAGCGTCACCTCCTAACATTTGGTATAAGTTCATATCAACCGAATAAAAAAAGGAAGGGATGGTTACCGATGAAGAATCACCACTTGTACCACTTGTACGAGTTAATCATGGGAGAGATATTCATATACGAAATTTATGGCTTATGGTGTTGCTTAGAATTTGCATTAGCATATACTTATTATATAGAACGGTACACGCGCGATGCGACAGTGTAACGGCGGCGGTGATGGGTGGTAGAGATGTAATGGCGACGACCGTGGTGGCGGTGACGGTGGCGGCAGCGCGCGACAGTAGCGGCGATTGGAGGTGGTAACGGTGGCGGTGACTTATATTCATACAATCTGTATATATTTTCTCGGAGGGAATGGGTCCTTAAAGGGAGGGGGTCTGGCTCGATAGCACCCCATGCACCTCTTTAGAGTCCACAGTGCACCATCAAAGTTTTATTTTCCATTAAACTTTACAGCTTTTATTTATGGCAATAGAGTCTCCAATCTTCATCATCATCTAAGCTTCTTTATACATTTTTTTTGCAAAGTAAGCTTCTTTATACATAGCTCGGATCAAGAGTCATGCTTTTGTTGTTTTTGAATCCATGTCAGTTTTAGTGATCGAGGTATATACATAGATCTATGTATATATAGATCTTAGAGCTACAAAGACGAGATAATCATACAAATAGAGTTTACAAAGACAATATCTACGGGGGCGGTACTAAAGGGGGGGCAACGGGGTCCAATGCCCCCCTCCAAATTTAAATTTTGTCATGTATTTTTAAATTTTTCATAAATTTTTAAAAAATTTCTATAGGTTTTTAACATTTTGCCCCCTTTTAGATTTATTTTTTCATAAGTTTTATAAGTTTGCCCCCTTTGGAATTTTTTCCTGGTACCGCCTCTGAATATCTATATCTATATCTAGAAATGTAAAGTTTGACAAAAATATATAAGGTAAGTATAACTTAATATTTAAGATATAAAGTTCACTAAATCTATAAAGTAAGTGTTATTTAGAGCTAACCGTAAATATTCACTTCTCATGTTGAAAATTTAACTTTTCAATAATGTGGTGTAACTTTAATATAGTAAGTTATAAATAAACTTTTCAATAACCAAACTATCTTAAGTTAGAGCCCTATTACGCACAAAGACCCCACGATTAAATCAAAGAAGTCATAAACTCAACATATTTCAACGTATTATTATCCTTTCTTCTACTTGGATCATATGGAAGATCCATAATGACAAAATCTTCTCCATCACGACCCACAATGATTTTGATATGTTACAAAAAATGTCTATTAGTTTTTTTTATGTGTCAAATACAACGAACTTATGACTTTCAGCAAAATGTTGGTCACAGGTTCGAAACTTTTGAAATGCATATTGGGAAGTCTTTATCAATGAAGTGGGGCATAAGAGTTTTTTCTAGCATTTAACTGGTTTCCTCCATAATGGCAGTGAGACTTCCACGACCAGCCGTTGTCATGCCCTCGGACTAACTGTTGTGGTGACGTGGTCGATATCTACCGGACGATGAAGAGGCAATGTCGCTGAGTTCAATAACTGCTGTTCAAAAAAACAAAAAATAATAAATACAACGAACTTAATTCATGGTTATTGGTTAAAATGGTTTAGTACTTTAGTTTTAATTGTAATATTTGTAATCTCGAAACTCATTGTACTTAGTTACTTACTAGGAACTGGTAATTTTTTTTTAACTGTCAGTTAAATATTGACATCAGAAAACACCATAACGTGGGTTTTTTAACAGACATATTTTTAAAAAAAAATCTCACATACTTTTTACTATAAAAAATCGAACTCAAAAGCAAAAACTAGTGAATGTACCTGTACTCTCTTTGAATTAATAAAGCTGAACGTTAATATAAATAAAAAATAGACATATATTATTCCCATGAAATTTTACTTCACTCCCTCCATAATCCCAATATCCCATTACTAAAACCCTTCATTTTTCTCTTTAAATCAATTGAAATTCAAATTTCATTAAAAAAAATCATTACCCACAATTTATTATCTGCGTAATCAACAATGTAAGTATTTTTTTTTGCTATTAATAAAAGTTTAGGGTTTCTATTTCTTATTATTATTTGTTTTCCATGATTATGATTATGTTATTCAAGTTAAGGTCTTTTACTTTGCTCAGTAATCAATTTAGATTATTTTGTAAATGTAAAACATTTTTGTTATTTACAGTAAGTATATTATCTTTAATTCATACTGGAAAAATGCTTTAATATTTTCAGAAAATGGTTATAAAATGAAGAAACACATATCACTTAGTTGAAATTACTTGTTGCTTTCGATATATTCGCAGTTTGAATATTGAACTTTGCGGATTTGATATCTGAAATACAGGTTGTAACCTGTTGGTTTTGTAACTCAAATACAACTTCTTATGTCATTTTTATGACGAGAAGGTTATACTTGTTTCATTAGCAATGCCGGTAACTTAAATACAGACTGTTGTTGGTTTTGTATACTTGTTTCAGAAGTATCCATGGAACAACCCGAAGAAAATGCATCTACGAGCTCTGTGTATGCATTTGATGGAAACAAGTTGAAAAGAGCTATTGACTGTATCGATCCGTTTGGAAAAAAAAGTATGGTTATACAGTTTCTAGTCCAAATGCAGTCTAGAGGCAAAACGTGTCACATCTAATGTTTTTTTTTATGATTTTTTCAGAAATTTTTGTGGAACGATCTGTCGACAATTTAAAAAGTGTAGCTGCAAACCCCATGTGCACTGCACACACATTTGGTGTGAACATGTCGAAGAGAACTGTTGATCACATGGATCTATTTGCGATCCCAAACACTTGTCAAACACGTAGGTTTTAACATTTTCAGTGAAAATGCAGTCTGTGTAGAATGTTCGCAATCTAATGTTGATTTTTGTATATTGGTTTCAGAAACATTCATGGAAAAACCAAGTAACCATGAAGACTGTGCATCTCTGAAGACAATGTACACTGGATATGAATTTGATGCAAACAAGTCGACGAGAAATATGGATTACATGAATCCATTTTCAGTCCCAGACAACTCTGAAATAAGTAGGGCGTTACATTTTTCATTCTAAATACAGTCTGGATGCAGAATTCTCACCATCTGTTCTTGGTTTTTGTATGCTGTTTCAGGTAGATTCATGGGGCAGCCGATCAAGTGTGAAGAAGGAGCATCCTCAAGTCCACTGTACACAGCATACACGTTTGATTCTGACAAGTCGAATGGAGCTACAGATCATATGGATCCCTTTGCTGTTAAGAACTGGGGGCAAGAACTTTATTTAACAAAATATGGGTCTGCTATAAAAGATTTTGAAGATCATTTGCTAAGAAAACAGATGATGATGCAAAGAAGGGTTCCCTCACTTCATGCTGATTTAGTAGAGACAAATCCGGTGAAGGATATTTCCATTGCAGATCTTGTTAGGAATGCGGTTATGTGTCATGATATAAGTGTACCAGATGCTGCTCTTATAGCTGTCTCAGATGTTAATGAACCCATATCTGCGAGGCCTTTTCAACCTTATCGAGACATAATCTTAAATAAGCCTGATGGGCAGTGTTTGATGAAACAGTTTTTGGTAAGTTGTTTTAACTTCTTTGTGTTCCTTCTTGAAGTTCTATCCTTTTCTTTCGAATGCAAACTATTACGGGTTAAGTAGTTTGACATGCGTATTAGTAGAGGTGGCAAAATGTCTTTGTGTAACATGTGAACACGGGCCATGCCAGGATGACCCTTATCCATTTATATAGTTTATGTACAATTAGGTTAAACTTTATTGAGAATACTTTACAAGTAACATAGTTATTTCTTAATGCGTTTTCAGCGAGTATAACCATTTAATACCTTTTAGCCAATTTACAACCTGTTTGACCCATTTAACTTGTGTTACTTAATGCCGAGTAACTCATTTCTTTTGGTAAGTTGGAGGAAATAGCCGCTTCAACTTACTGGTTTGCAAAACATTTTTAGATCATTCCTACTTCGATAGAGACAGTTGGACCACTAAAGTGGATGAATATGAAGTCACGTAAATTGTATTGTTGTATTAAATTGTCTGAATAAATTAGGGATACCAGGAATATATATATATATATATAGGGTAAAGTTATTTTGAGAACCCTTTTTTTTGCGAGAACCTTTGAGAACTTTTCAAATGAAGCCCAACCGATGATTGTTCTTTACATGAAAATTGTTTTTTGACTATTTTCTGAATAACTTATGTGTAATTTTGAAGTTTATAATTGTGTGGAGGCATAGATTATCATCCGTTATACAATTATGTGGAGATTTGGATTATTGATCACATGTGCACGAATATTGCTATGATCACATGTATGCAAGTCGATCACATATAATCATAGCAATATTCGTGCACATGTGATCAAGAATCCAAATCTTCACATAATTGTATAACGGATAATAATCCATGACTTCACACAATTATAAACTTCAAAATTACACATAAGTTATTCGGAAAACAAACAAAAAACAATTTTCATGTAAATAATAGTCTCGGTTGGGCTTGATTTGAAAAGTTCTCAAAGGTTCTCGCAAAAAAAAAGGGTTCTCAAAATAACTTTTCACTATATATATATATATATATATAAT
Organism: Erigeron canadensis; assembly: GCF_010389155.1. Taxonomy (NCBI): domain Eukaryota; kingdom Viridiplantae; phylum Streptophyta; class Magnoliopsida; order Asterales; family Asteraceae; genus Erigeron; species Erigeron canadensis. Next base: position 28,408,363 of record NC_057765.1, read on the forward strand.
AGACTAATTTACATTAAGATCCTTCTAATATAGACTAATATAATATTAAACCAAATGTGTCTAATATTCCCCCGCAAGCTAAGGTCGGGAAGCCACCTGCAGCTTGTTCCGTAAGAATAGGAACCGATCTTTTGATAAGGGTTTGGTGAAGACATATGCGATCTAATCATGTGTGGAAATGAATTGGACTCGTATTCTCCCTTGGGCAACCTTTTCACGAACATGGAAATCAACCTCTACATGCTTTGTACGAGCATGAGCATGGAACACTGGATTGGTAGAGAGATAGGTTGCTCCTATATTATCACACCATAGAATAGGGACAGATTGCGACACCATACCAAGCTCAGGTAAAAAAGATTCAACCCATATTCAACCCATGTGAGTTGAGTGACTATGTCAGCTAAGGCTTTGTATTCTGATTCTGTAGAGGAACGGGAGACAATGCGTTGTTTGCGAGCTGTCCAAGAGGTATGCTTCATACATAAACCATAATTTGAAGTCCCAAGACGATACCACAAAATCCTTTTGACCGTAGCCCAATGTTGATTAGTTGGGGAGTTGCATGAATCGGCAAACCCAATTTACAGCAAAAGTGATATCGGATGAGATAATGTGACATATTGTATTTGCCTATATTTCACAGAATTAAAGAATATCGGGTTGTCTTTGAGGGATAACACGGTCAAAGTACTTATAGGGGTGGGAACTGGTTTGGCATTAGAGAGGCTGGTTTGTTGTAGGAGCTCAAGTATGCATTAGCGAGCAAACCAGGCCCAAGGGGATTGCTTGAGGCCATAAAAAGACTTGTGAAGTTTACACACATAACCAGGTTTTGTAGTGTCAATAAAACCTAGTGGAGATAGTTTCCTTAAGATTTCCATGAAGGAATGCATTTTTAACGTCCGGTTGGCGAAGTGGCCATTTGTGTGTAACTGCAAGAGAAAGTACAACTCGGATGGTAATGCCGTATTCTTGAGTATAACCTTTGGCTACAAGACGGAATAGGAGTTGGATGGGTGGTTGGATGGCTACAAGGAGGATGGGGTGGTTGGATGGGTGCAGTTGTGGCAGTCGGAATAGGAGTGGGAGTGGGCTTGTCGAATTGTGTAAAATGAGGAAGAGATGTAATAAAAGAAGTATATGGTTTTGGTGTGGCTGGATTATTAATTTGTGGGGTTTGTTTTTGGAAAGGAAAAAGAGTTTCATTGAATCGTACATGATGAGCGATATGTATACACACGGTCGGTGGCACGATCTAGACAACGATAACCATGGTGAACGGGATTATACCCCCGAAAGATACATGATGTGGATCGGAAATCCATTTTGTGTGGAGTGTAAGGACGAAGGTAGGGAAAACATTGACAACAAAAGACACGTAGGAAGGAGTAAACGGGAGGTCTTTTGTGAACGAGTTCAAATGGAGAATAATTACTAATGGAACGAGAAGGCATCCGGTTAACTAAGTATACGCCAGTGTCAAAGGCAAAGTGCCAAAACCGTTGTGGAATAGAGGATTGAGCAAGAAGGGAGAGCCCCGTTTCAACGTCGACATGACGTGTAAGTCTTTTTCAACATACCCTTTTGTTCACTTGTGTGAGGACACGAGCGACGATGAATAATACCAAGAGAGATGAAGAAAGAAGAGAGATTGCGGAATTCACCGTCCCAATCCGTTTTACGCTCTTTAATTTGGTATTGAATTGACGTTAACCATTGTACAAATTGTTTGAAAATTGAATTAACATCTGACTTTTGCTTTAGATGAAAAATCATCATGTACTTAGAATAGTGATCAACAGACAACATAAAATAACGGTGTCCATCAAGAGATAAAGTGGGTAGTGCGTGTATATGTCCTTCACACAAAAGAAATACAAGTGAAACTCAAAGAAAACATGATTAAGACACAATTTGTGAACCGACAATAGATTGTGTTTTATTTGTGGAACATGAAGAATTTGAGATAGAATTAATTTTTTGTGAGGGAAGTAAATACGTGTAGAACCGATGTAAAGGATGGGTAAATGTGTACCATTGCCAACACGAAGACCATCGTCACCATGATATGCCTCTGAAGTACCTAAGCTTGTGATTGGCACCCGAGTCTGGAAACCAAGTTGTGGGTGGAGTCGAGCCATGATCAACATAGTTGGTAGCATAGTTGGCAGAGGGCCGAGAGTGAATGGTGGAAAGTTCCCGATAAGGGCAATCAATTGGGATGTGGCCAATCCGACATCTATTGCAGGAGCCATAGACTGTTGGTGTTAAAGGCCCGATCAAACTGACCATGAGCACAGGAATTGAACCTATTGGTGTTTTGGCGGCCACAACCACAATTTTGAGTTGTGCCCCGACCACGGTTGTTACGGGAACTGTAGAAAGCTTGTGAAGGGGATGATGGAGTGAGACTTTACCCGAATTGAGATGCCAATTGTTGAATGGCCAGGAGCTATGATGGAGGGGCGACGGTGCTAGATGCGGATTGAGTAGCCGTGGCGTTATGGAGAGTGCTATGAGTGAAGGCTTGGGAGGGACCGGAGACAGTAGGTTGTTCTTAGTGGATTATGTAACCATGATTAGAAAAAAGACCTTCTAATTCATCAAACGCGACTGGTGTTTGGCGACCAATAACATTAGACTTAAAGCCATTGTATTCCTCTTGAAGACCAGAGATGACAAGCATGACAACATTTCATCAGAAAACGGTTTACCAATATTCAAAAGATTTGTAGGATATTCTTCGGCACGGTAAGATACTCTGTTGGTGTTTCATTACCTTTCATCTTTAGCTTGAGCAATTTTGTTTTGAGAGTGTATTCACGGGACTGGGTTTGGGGTGCATGTGTTTGTTCAAGATTGTTCCAAAGATTCTGGAAGTCTCTCCTTTAACATGATGAAAGGACTCTTCCGAAACTGTTGAGATAAGAAGCATACGAATGTGAGTATCATTGGCGATCCAAGTTGTATAGTTGGGGTTGGGTCGAGTGGAATCCGGAACGGCTATAATAACAAGATATTTGGTTCGTTTTTACTAATTTGATTGAATGGTAAACTTTTTGATTGAATGCATTATAGGTTATTTAGATGGTATTTACTAATTTGAAAGACATTTGGTTCGTTTTTTACTTTAGTGCGCCTTTTTTTTTTCCGGGCGTGCGCTTTTTTGCGCCTCTCGCCTTCGCCTCATTTAGGGTCTTTGCGCTTTGAGTTCGCCGTCGCTTTTGACAACTATGCTCGTAACTTAATATTTAATTGAATATATATAAATAAATGTCAAAATATGATAACACCTGCAAATCCGGATTTTTGAACGGTTACCATATTTTAACTCGATCTTGACTGAGACAAAATCTTAACTCATTAATGGATACCGATTGAGATACGAGGACTGTGAAGTTGTATCTTAATAATTTCCACGCCTTTAAAAGTTTGTGGATCTAAATCCACTGGTCAATAGAAGTGTTACATTCTTATATTTACATTCTTGTATAGAATTTCTGATTTAATTATAGAATATTCTGTGTAACTGATGTTTTTCATTAATCACCATGAAGGAGGGTGGTTATGTTCACGACCAACTTTCACTGGGAAATAGTAGAGGAGAAGGAGAAGGTGTAGCAGAAAATCATTTGAATACTTCTGTTGTGTCGGCAGATAAAGAAAACAAAGATAGGAACATTGATAGTGATGTAGAAGCTGCAAAAAAACATGATAAAGGTGAATATGCAAGTGTTCAACCTGATTCAAAACATATTGCAAGTTTTCACCTAAACAAATCAACCCAAGGTGATGAATATGAAAGAAATTTGGCTGTCAAGGGCACATTAGGTTTTTCTACCGACGAGGTATATTAACTAACTTTATCACTATACATGTATATTAGATGAATCATCCATTAGTGTGACTGGTTTTTAACAAAACAAAGTTCGATTTCAGGTATTTAAGTCTCGTCAAGATTTAATGGATTGGGTGCAAGATGTGGGCCGTTCTCTTGGTTATGTTATTGTCACCAAAAGATCCAAGTCAAAACGTGGATACATGTCTAAAGTTAATCTTAAGTGTGATCGTGGTGGTATATTCAAAAGTAAAAGCTCCATTAGAACTACTGGGAGCAAAAAAATTAATTGCCCATTCGAATTGGTCGGAAAATACTATAAGGTGAATGATTTGTGGGTATTAGAGGTGATATGTGAGAAACATAATCATGAACCTGCATTAGACATGGAGGGTCATCCACATGCAAAGCGATTGTCTAAAGATGAAGCTCGTTTGGTGGGTGATTTGTTAAACAAGAATGTGAAACCACAAGAAATTCTATCAACATTGAAGGAGCAAAATACATATAATGTGTCCACAATGAGAACCATTTACAATGCACGGCATAAGTTTCGGCGGACCGAACATGCAGGTAGAATTCAAATGAAGGTTGTTATGTCACTGTTAAGACTATAGGGTTTTATAATGTTGTTTCTTTTATAATAATCATCTATTATATAATCACTGATAATAGTAAAATTTTTATCGTTTAAGCAATTGTTATGTAAAGATAGATACAACAAATTAGTTGCACATTACTAATAATAAACAATAATATTAATTTTAAATTTTTCATAATTGTAATAACAATATTGAATGTAATAGTTATAAAATTGGGTAAACTGAAGAGGTCTTTCTTTGTTCAGTTTACCAGGGGAGGGCAAGTCTGTGATTCTTTGCTCTCTAACTGGGGTATCCCTGTGACCATTACCAAACCCTTTATGTAGCCACATCCAAGATGTTTACCCAGGGAGGTTTGAACCCGAGACCTCTTTTGAGGACTTCAGGACGTTTATATATTATATTTTTTTTTTCGAACAGCAAAATATATTATATATTATTATTATTATTATTATTATTATTATTATATAATAGTATTATCATATAGTAGTATAGAAGTATAGAAGTATAGATAAATTAAATAATTGATAATAGTAATAACTATAATAAAAGTATCATATGAGCTGTTTTAATAAGCAATCCAAACCTGTGTGATATAAGTGGTGCTTTCCATTGTGTGTCCAAATGCAGAAGTTTTTTAATATCTCTTAACTTTTGTATCTTTGTTTCAGAAACATCTATGGGACTACCCATCAGTGATGAAGAAAGTGTATCTCTGAGTCCAGTGTACACCGAGTATGCATCTGATGCAAACAAGTCAGAAAACACTATTGGTCACACGGATCCGTCTAGGATACTGAATACGTGTGTAACATGTGAGCATGGGCTAGGCCAGGTTGACCATTTTTGTAGTTTATAGACATTTATCTTGTTAAAATTTATAGAGAATTCTTTACAAGTAACATAGTTATTTTAATGCGTTTTCAGAGATTATAACCATTTAATATTTTTTAGCCAACTTACAACCTGTTTGACTCATATGACTTGTCTTACTTTATGCTAAGTTATTGTATTTTACCCATTTGCCCCATTAGAGATAACATACAACCAAAATTAACTCTTTTTTTTTGTTAAGTTGGAGGAAATAGTCACCTCAACTTACTTGTTTGCATAATACTTGTAGACATAACTTTTTCGATAGAGACATCTGGACTACTGTTGACTGAACGCCTCATAGGTCACAAGTTAACTTGAAACTAGTTCGTATTTATAGGCCATCTGTGACAGACTAGCATGCGTGTGATAAGTGATTGTGTAGGGATATTTGGTGTTAATAATAGTCTCTTTTTACTTAACAATTGATTGAATATATAAATAAATGTTAAAATGTAATAACATCTGGCAGTCCCGTGTTTTGAACGGTTACCTTGTTTTAACTCGATCTTGACCGAGACCGAGTCTTAACTGGTCACTGAATACCGATTGAAATATGAGGATTGTTAAGTTGTATCTTAAGTCTTAACTTAATAAGTCCCATGCCTTTAAATGTTTGTGCATCTAAATCCAGTGGTCAATGGATGTGTTGCATTCTTGAATAGAATTTCTGATTTTAATTGATGAATATTCTGTTCAACTGATGTTTTTCTTTAATCACCATGCAGGAGGGCGTTTATGCTGACAACCAATTTCTAACGGGGAGTAGCGGAGGAGAAGGAGAAGGCATTGAAGAGAATCGTGTGGATACTGATGTCAAGTCGGTAGATAAAGAAGACAAAGACAGGAACATTGATAGTGATGTAGAGGTTGCAAATAAACATGATAAAGGTGAATATGTAGGTGTGCACCCTGATTCAAAGCATATCGCGAGTTTTCACCCAAACAAATCAACCCAAGGTGATGAAAATGAAAGAAATTTGGCCACCAAGGGCACATCAGGTTTTTCTAGGGACAAGGTATAATAATTAACTTTAACTATACTCCCTTAAAAAACATTTTCCCCCTCCCCCTCTCAACTTACAACTTTGATCTCCCTAAAGTTCCCCTAAATTATCAACATCCCTAACAACAAAAATACATGGGCTACCAAAAATACCCTTAATGATTTAATTTACAACATCTATCCCTTAACTTCAAAATATCTATACTATCCCTTTTACGCCAATCATCTTTATATCAATAACCTAGACTACTTGCCGCCACCACCACCACACCACCATTGCCACCACCGTCTACACCGCTATCAACATCGCCGCCGCATCGTGCGGGCTTACATCTAGTTACTATTCATGTATGTTAGATAAATCATCCATTATCCATACCGGTTTTTAACAAAAAAAAGTTTGCTTTCAGGTATTTAAGTCTTGTCAAGATTTACTGGATTGGGTGCAAAATGTGGGCCGTTCTCTTGGTTATGTTATTGTCACCAAAAGATCCAAGTCACAAAGTGGATACATGTCTAAAGTTAATCTTATGTGTGATCGTGGTGGTATATGCAAAAGTAAAAGCTCCATTACAAGTATTAGGAGCAAAAAGATAAACTGCCCATTCGAATTGGTTGGAAAATACTATAAGGTGAATGATTTGTGGGTATTACAGGTAATATGTGGAAAACATAATCATGAACCTGCATTAGACATGGAGGGTCATCCATACGCAATGCGATTGTCTGAAGATGAAGCTCGTTTGGTTGGAGATTTATCAAATAAGAACGTGAAACCACAAGAAATTCTATCAGTATTGAAGGAGCAAAACACAGATAATTTGTCTACGCTGAAAACCATTTACAATGCACGGCAAAAGTTTCGTAGGACCGAACATGCAGGTAGAACTCACATGAAGGTTGTTATGTCATTGTTACGGCTATAAGGTCATATAATGTTGTTCTTTTATCTATAACATAAACAGTGATAGTAATAATAAAAGGTTATAGTTTAAGCAATTGTTATGTAAAGATATATACATATAGTTAGTTACCCATTACTAATACAACCATATTAATTTTATGTTTTTCATGATTATAATAATAATGTTGATTGCAATAGTTTTAAAAGCAGGTACGCAGATGGAAGAGGGTGAGTCTTGGGTTTTCACTTATACGTTGTCTAACGAGGGTATCCTTGTGACCTTTTTCATAGCCACATTCATGATATTTACTTGGGGAGAATTGAACCTGAGACCTCTTGTGGGGACTTTAGGACGTCTGATCACAAAGCCGCATTCTAATATCTATAATCAATAATGGCTAAAATTAGAATCATGGTAATAATGCTAATAGAAAGTAGACTTATGGATACAATATAAATGATAAAAGATAGGAGATGGTTGTAGAGGCGGCCGTGTGGTGGTGGCGGCAACGGGTGGTGGTGGTGGCGATGAGTAGTGTAGGTTATTGATGTAAAAGGGCGTAGTGTAGTTATTTAGAAGTTGATGGATAGGTGTTGTAAATAATTCATTAAGGGTGACCAAGTTTCTTAGCGGTAAGGTGTGTTCATTTGATAGGGGTATTTTTTGGCATTTGAAAATCTGAGTGGTTTAAAAGAGATAAGAGAGGGGGGGGGGGGGCGGGTTAATGGTATAGATAATTTTATCTGATTTGCCATTTAAATAAAATTTGATAAGTCTTTAAAAATAAATATAAAAGAAGTAGCATATAAGCTGTTTTTTATAGGCAATCCGAACATCTGTGAAATAAACAGTGCTTATCATTGTGTGTCCAAATGCCTAAGTTATCTAATGTCTCTTGGTTTTTGTATCTTTGTTTCAGAAAAATCCATGGGACTACCTGAAAAAAGTGCATCTTCGAGTCAAGTATACACTGAGAATGCATCTGATACAAATAAGCCGGAGAGCACTATTGATCATACGGATCCGTCTAGAATACTGAACACGTGTGAAATAAGTACGCTTAACATGTTCAATCCCATGTCCTATTGCAATCTAGATTTAGAATATCTAACCGTCTGTTGGAATTTGTATGTTTTTCTCAGAAGCATTTATGGAACAATCGATCAAGCATGTAGAGAGTGCATCCACAAACCCAACGCGTACTGCATACATATTTGATTCAAACAAGTCAAAGGGAACTATTGATAATGTGGATCCATCTACATCCCCAACCACATGTGAAATAAGTAGGTTTTTAACATTTTCAGTTTAAAACTTCAAATAAATTGCAGACTATTTGACCATCTATGGTTGGTTTTTCTACTTTTAAATGTTTGCTTCAGAAACATTCAAGGAACAACTAATCAACAATGTAGAAAATGCATCTAGAAACCGAATTTCTTCTACAAAGGCATTTGATGCAAGCAAGTCAAAGAGAAGTATGGGTCAGAAGGATTTATTTGCAATCCGAAACACTGGTGAAGTAACTAGTGTTTGGCATTTTCAGTCACATGCATTGTAGATATAGAATATTTACCATCTAAGCTGAGCTGCTTTTTTTATTCTGTTTTATTTTATGTTTGCTTCAGAAACTTTCATGGAACAACTGATCAACAATGAGAAAAGTGCATATCGGAACCCAATGTATACTGCATATGCATTTGATGCAAACAAGTTGACCAGAGGTTCTGATTTCATGGATCCTTTTGCAATCCCTAGCAGCTGTGAAATAAGTAGGGCTTAACATTATCAGTCCAAATCCGGTCTAGAATCTAGATGCAGAATTCTCACCATTTATTGTTGGTTTTTGTATATTTGTTTCAGAAACATTTATGGCACAGGGGCAGCCGATCAAGCGTGAAGATGGTGTATCTCTGAGCCCATTTTATGCTGCTTACGCATTTGATGCAGATAAGTTGAAGAGAACTATTGATAACATGGATCCATTTGCTATCGAAAACTAGGTGCAAGAGCTTGACACAGCTAAATATTGGTCTGTTATCAAAAATAGGTTTAACACTCTTTTGTATATATACTGATTAGAAATATAAGGGGGCTGTAGGTCCTAGATGGTTCAGCCTTTTGGGACTAGATACAGGCCAGGACATGGACCCAGTTCAAGGCCTTTCGAGTGTTTGTGACTTTGTGCATCTCTGTGAAAGGGTCATGAGATCTGTTAGCCGTTGAATAGGTAACATAGATTCTTTGAATGTAGAAATAGTTTATTTATCTAAAGGTTTGTTAGAATCATCATGTAGGAGGGAGATTTTGCCCAAGGCATATCTTCGTTGGGGCAAAGAGAAGGAAAAGGTGTTGAAGAAAGTTAAACAATACTGGCTGCTGCTGTTTGAGTCAACGGATTAAACAAGTAGACAATAATGTTGATAGTGATGTAAAGGTTGAATCAAACATTAAAATAGTGAATATGGAGGCGTTTAATCTGATGCAAATGCTGGTCCGTGGAGAGGGAGGGGGGGGGGGGGGGGGATTTAATATTAACCGGTTACATGACAATGATGAGCAAGGGGCAAATTTCAAATCGGATTTACTAGTTGGGGCTTCTAGAATTACAATATTGGATGTATATTTAAACCCTTCTGCGACGAACCAAACATTAGGTTGTGCTTTTGGCGTGGCAAGCTAGGAAGGTCTATACTTTACCCATGGATTGGTGCCCCTTCCCTTGAAGGTCATACATCACATGCTTTTGGAAGGAGTCTATTTGTGTTTACAAGTCACCTAGTATAGTCTTGTGTGTTCTTATCCGTGCCTGTGTAGATCAATATGGCTGATGAATCGAGCAATGTCAAGGAATTACATGTTGTCGGATGCCCATAGGTAAAAATCTTGTATATTCCCTAGTAGTAAATGGTGACTGGTAACTCAAGTTGTCATATTCTTGTACTGGAAACTGATTATTTTGTTTCTAAATTAATTGTTGTTCATCTTCGTACGCAATGTAGTCGGGGCTTCAAGAATTACAATATTAGATGTGCATTTAATCCATTCTGGGGCGAACCAAACATTAGATTGTGCTTTTGGGGTGGCAGGCTAGGAAGGTCTATACTTACCCATTGATTGGTGCCACTTGCCCTGAAGATCATACATACCACATACAACTTTTGCAAGGACACTTGCAAAAATGTCGAAACTTGCATAGTATTCCGAGGCTATCTAAATTGACCCATATCAACATGTACCGAAAATTACTTGTTTTGATCTATCTATCAACATGTACCGAAACTTACTTGTTTTGATCTATTACCCAACCTGACTGACCTTCCGATTTTGCCACCTCTGTTCCATGTAAATATTTGTGTTTACAATCTTGTGTTCTTACCCACGCCTGTGTGGATCAAGATGACTGATGAGGCGAGCAATGTCAATGAACTACATGTTGTCGGATACCCATAGGTAAAAAACTTGTATATTCTCTTGTAGTAAATGGTGACGGTAACCCAAGTTATATTCTTATACTGGAAACTGATTTTTTGCTTCTAAATTAAATGTTGTTCATCATCAATGTACATATAGTCTACAAAATGGTTTGATAGTCTTTGCTTCCTTTATAAATACATGGCTTTGGTCTGGTGCTTATATGTTTTGCTTAAGCAACTTGCCTTTTCTTTTTGGTGTTTTCAAGTTGGCAGAAAGTTGAAAGGATATTGCCTATTGTATTCGGTTTTGCTGAATGTATGACTTGTAAATCACAAGTCTTGCAATTATATGATTGAAATAACATGGACATTTGAGAAGCGAGGATGGTAAATTATCTGAATCTTGTTACATCTGATGCCTGATAATTCAAATTTTGTGCCACATTTTTGAACTTTTAAGTACTGGTTTGTCTGTTCATATGAAATCTTCTGGCAGAATTTACATCTTTACATGACTTTAAATCTGTCGATCAATTCTTTGCCAATCAAATGGTAAGAATTGTTGCTATACGAATCAAATCTACATTATTACTTGGAAAAAAATTATATGCATCTTATCTTTACAATTACACATATAGTTTCGGTTTCATATTCTGTTTTCTCCATACTAGACAATAGGTCAAGTATTTCGATAAAATGGTCATTTAAATAAAACCGTTATCCTCTCATGCTACAAAATCATGTAACAAGTGAGAAGACCCAACTCTTTGTTGCTGGTTACCTGAATCTGAACAGTCGAAATCAACTGCCTCTGGCCCTACTGATGAGCCTCCAACACCATCATATACCCCACCACCACCGCCACCACCATCTCTCATATCAGCATAACTTTGATGATGGTCTCCTAGAGAGACCATTGGCGGTAAGCTACCATCTTCACAGTGTTGTAACCCTAGTGTAAGTGACACCCCACCTCCATTTCCGTTTCCAAACCTTGGCGGCATTTGATATGCAGCAGCCAGAAGCTGGTTGTGTTCACCTCTGTTTGATTGAACCATCATGTTCTGGAAATCCGAGTCGTTACTGGTTCCTGCCATTTCAACTTCACGAGGTTGATTTGATGACTTTGAGTCAAATGTAGAGGCAGTACTCTGGTTCATATCTTCTCCTTGGTCAAGTGAAGTCTTTGTATCGCCTTTACTGTTTTTAGGTCCGATTTCTGATGAAGAATTTGATTCTATTTCAGCATCTCCAGCTTCCTCTTTATACATTTCTTCCACCATTGGCTTCCATAGACGGACTCTTGCATTTATAAACCAGTTTGAGACCTGCCAATTAAACATTTTATCAGTTCCAACGAGAAACAACTGAATATGGAATGGAAATATGGAATCGAATTTCTGTCCTTCTAAGGAGAGTTTGAAGACTATACTTTACCTGACTTCTGGTCAAGCCTGTTTGTCTTGCTAGCATGATCTTGTCTGAGTCTTTAGGATACCTGAAGAAAATGGTTGATTGAAGGTGTTAGTTAACCAAACAAAAGAGTAACAAACTAAAAATCACACATTTAAATAACACTAAGATTGTCGTGACTCGCCCAGTAGAACTATCTCAACCGAAAACATATGTTTGCATTTGTGGGCTATCCATACACATGTAATCTTACCAGGGTTCTGATATGATAGAAAAAAAAAAGCCAATCCATAGGAACTTAATTAGTTATCACAAGTATTAACTTACTATTTCTCTGTTTTTGGAGAAGCTACAGAGAACAGGAGAGGACGGGCAGTTTTGGGACAAAACAACTATGTAGGAGTGAAACGGGTCAGATCAGGTAGTTCGCCCACTCATATGTCCTATTTTTTTTTTCTTTTTACATTTTCTTTTTATAAACAGTTGAACTTAACTTTTGGAGTAAAGAGATCAAGAAGATTGTAAAAGCTAAAAATGAAAATCCAGTAACACTAAGCCCATTTTCTTTCTAGTTATGATCTCATTTGATGTTTAACCATTTGAACTTTTTAGAGAAAACATAACGCATATCAGATAATCAAGTAACTAATAAACAAGTGGGCAAAGAAACAAATGCATAGACTCATATATATAAGAGAAGGTAATTAGGAATTACGGGTGAAGAAAATGCTCAAACAACCAAGCGCGAAGAATCGACACAGAGTTTTCAGGAAGTCCTCTTTGGGGTCTCCAAGTATGTTGTTGCATCATACCGAGTTGTTGCATAGCTCTATGTTGCCTGAGTTGCTGATCCACAAACCGAAGCCTGGAAATCCCAACTCCTTTCCCATTTGTAGTGGAATCAGTCTCTCCCAGGCTTCTATGAGTTGCTTTTATTTGATCACTTATCGCGTCTCTCAAACAACGAAAATGACATGAAATTGTTTGCAGAGCGAGAGCGGTATATGGCTTAGCGGACCCACATCCAGCTATCACATCAAATGCAGATACAACAATCTGCATTTGATGGTAGTATTGTTTGTACCTTCTATCAACCTGTCCACAAAAACTATGCTTTAGCATTCTTGATCTTGATTACATTCCCTTTAGTTGACTTTCATAGTCAAACTTACTAACTATCAACTATGATATATAAGTGAGCTTTAAGTCTTTTTAGGTAAAGAAAGGTTGATTAAGTTAGCTAATTTTATAAAATCTTTAAACTGTAAATCTGTCGGTTCACTTGTCACAAAACAGAGATCTAATTTGAACTTGAAAAGTAATACATTTGACCTCCAAAGTCAAAAGTTAAGAAAAATATGGTGTACAGTTGAGGAGACTAACCTCTTCTAGCATAGAGATCAACTTTGTCATCTTGTTTTGCAAATCCTGTTTTTCAGCAGCCGAGAGTTCGTTCGTCTCGTGTTGATTTGAAGTAGTTATAGCCTTTGATTCGTCATCAGTCTCTTTTGAATCATCTACTTGTTCTTTCCTGGCATTATGTTGTTTTAAAGCTTTACCAACATTTACAATCTCATCAAGAAGCTGTTGTGCTGATTTTAAGTACTTGGAATCGGTAATCGCCCTTGAGACATTTCCCATTCCATAAGGCGAAATACCGTTTTTTATTGAGTCTGAATGGCTCCCATGAAAACTCACCTTACTGTTATTTTCAACCACTGAATCTGGACTCAAAAACGCCGAAAAACCCATGTTGTGATTACGGTAATCACTGGAATGGAATTGAATTCCAGAAGGTGGAATGTGTGTAGCAAGACTCAATGATAGTCCCTGCCCTTGGCTATGCAAATTCCTACTGCCCAATTGATCCATCAACATCATTTCATGATTCCTACCATCTCTCCATGATTCGCCAAATTCTTGATGATGCGATACTACACTGGAATCGTGAACTCCGACATTTGGCATGTCAATGCAGCTATTTTGCTGGTGGGAATTTGCAGCCTGCAGTGAACCCGAAAACTCTCCGGCTGCAGAAGCTGATGAAAAGTTCATATACATCATCACATTCCCAGCCAGAATTGGTGATTCTGATGAATATGATTCTGATATAGTCTCTCTTAAGTAGACCATTGGAGCTGAATCTCTAACATTTTGATCTGAAGTTGGTATGTAACTTGACATTATTACTTCAAATCTTTATATTCAAGTTTCTGCAAGAAATTGATCAAACCATCAAAATGGATAAAAAGATTTGACCTTTTTTCAAGGATAATTCAAGAAAATACTCTTTCATAAATTTAAATTATGAAAATGGTGAAAAGATTCAATCTTTATGAAAGATGATATAATAAAACATTTCTATATTCAGTTATTCATTAAAATGGTATAACTATATACCAAATCTTTTTTAGGGACAATTTAATACCAACATTTTTGCAAGAAAATTGTATGTGTGTAAAATATTGAACTTTTGAGCTATGAAAGTTATTCTTACAAATAAATGAGTGAACCATAAACACAATAGATATCAAATATCTATTTATTTATAGTATATATAATATGCAGAAACAAAAAACATATGGTTGCGTATGGTTTTTGTAGTAAGTACATTCTTACAACATGTAACTTTTGAAGTTCATCCGAAAATGATGGATCTTTAATGATGAAAAAAAGTACTATGACCCAAAAAGTTAATAACACAAACTTAAATCATAAAATGGTGAAAAAATATATTGAATCTGTGTAAAATTAACATATACACACAAAAAAGCAATGATGTATTTATGGTGGGAGAGAAGGACATAAGCATAAAAGCAACAAGTACATTGATGTTAAATTGTTTGCGTACACAACCTCGATCACATGTGTTGAAAATCATCATCACCTATCTTTTAAACTTTTGCACAAACTCTTTAATTTACCAAAATTTCATCAATTTTTATACAGGAACCCCAAATAAAGAAAGAAAATAGCTGCATGAAAATGACCTTAATGCATGTTGAATGTGAGAATATCTAAAACTTTATTATAAGTTAAAAAAAAAAGCCGGTTTTGCTATTTCATAAAAACTTTGTACAATCTTTGGAATGTTATATATATAAAAACAAGCACAACTCTATTTACCTTAGCTATATATTTCTTGAACATGAAGATGAACCTATATAATTACAAATACTAACATAAAAAGGGTTAAATTCATTATGAAGTTTTGCCACACTTGTATTATAACTAAAAAAACAACCCCACTTTACTTTTTCTCAAAGAAAACTTAATTTGTCCCTAAAACTTGATTAATTTCAAGATTAAACCTTAGTAAGAAACATCATATAAATAGAAACAAAATACAACAATATATACAATAACAATTGCCACAACCCTTCAGAAATAAGATATAGACATTTTTATCTTTACGAAATCTCTCAAAAATATAAATTCTTAAAATAGAAAAATTGAAAAATTGTTTTTGTAGAAAATTATGTTCTAGCTTAATAGTCATATATAGAGATTTATATTTAAAAAAAAAAAAAAAAAAAAAAAAAGTCAACCAAATAATAAAAAAAATGATACCTGAAATTATGTCATGGATGTGTGGTTGTAGGGAACCAATAAGCTTCAATTCATTTTCTTGACACAAATATCATGAATTCATCCATGTTTTACACACATATAATCCCAAGACCAGATTTAATTAATCACTTGCTCAAAATTCAATACAACAATCAATATATTATATAAGACTGCCCAGAATTCAAAGTACATAAGAAGTAGAAGAAGAAATCATCAGGTGCTTAGCATTGATTGAAAGACAAGGAAATATTAAAAGTAGTTTCAATAGTAGTAGTTCTGAAACTTTAATGAATAAAAATATATATCTTTTCTTTTTTGATGACTATGACTATGATGATGATGATGTTTTTGTTCTATGTAGTATATATCATCACTTCATCAATCAATCAAAAAATCATAACTTTTTTTTTTTTAATAACATTTCCATCACTTCAATTCCCACGTGAGAAAAAAACAGATATATTATCAAGACCCTTTTGTGACTATAATTCACTTTCAAAAAAACTTCTCTCTCGTCCACTTTCTCTCTCTATATAGTATATCTATATGTATGTGTGTATGGGTGTGATTGCAGTTTGATCTTCAAAATTCCTTCAAAGAACTTCAACTTTCTAGCTTTTGCTTGTATCTTTTTTTCTTGACTTTTTTTGTTTCTTTCTCTAACCCTCTCTCTGTCTAGAAAATATCTTATTTTCTCTCTCTAGAATAGGAGGAGGAAATTGATAGAGAGGGAGGTGTAGTTAACCTTAGCTGTTGATAATGATGTTTGGTTAAGGAGTGTTATCTCTAACTACCAGTTGGTAGACCTAAACACTAATATTAAAATTAATAAATAAATAGAAAAAACTCTCTCTCTATAAAATTCAACTTTACAACCATCTTTTTCAAATCTTAAAATCAGGTCTTAGTAAATTATTTTGTACAAAAATCCTAAATTACAACCCGGAATTCCGTCCGCGACGACCCGAAACAAATAACAACCCAATCGAAGCCCCATATATTCAACGGTACAGATATATAAATACAAAAAAAAATTATATGAAATCTCAGTCGATATTTGAAGTCCCGACCTCATAAATAAAACTTGGTTGTCTCACCATTTTATCATTCTATCTTTTGAATCATTGGCTCTTAATAAACTATTTGATGCAATATCTACTTAGGTTATAATCATTTCGTCTTATTTTTCTTTTGATAACATAATTTTATTAATTTCTATATAGCTTTTTCCAGAGCGAAAATGTCTAAACATAGAGATATACAGACCCTGATGCATAGTTTACAAGCTAGTAAAGTAAGATGTGTCTGAAGTTGGTGAATTTAACTCTGAAAAAGTAGCTAGGCTTTAAAATTGGGTCCAAATATTGCTTTATTGTAGGTTAATGTTTGGTACAATGAATGAAGACATGGAAAAGGAAAATAGAATTCCTTCCGTTGTTCGTTTGAAAAAAATGAATGGAAATGAAAGTGTACGGCAGCTTTCTCTTTCCCTAATTTCAATTCCTTACAAAAAGTAAAAAAACGGGGAGAATAGGTATATTACAAAGCCTCGTTCTTTCCTCTTTTTCTAATGTGAATTCAGTAAAAGGTATATATATATAGGGGTTGGGTATTGTAAAACAAGTATTAAAGTAAAACAAATAAGACAAGATCTTGACCCTTAGATCATGGTTAAATTGATGCACGAAGATTCACAAAGCAATTGATGTACGATGATTTTCATGATGCACAGTAATTATCATAGAAGAAAAACATATTGTTTTATTTGTTTTACTTTAATAGTTGTTTTATTTTACCTAAAACCTATATATATATATAGGTTTTAGGTAAAATAAAACGAGTATTAACGTAAAACAAATAAAACAATAAGTTTTTCTATAGTGATAATCACCGTGCATCATAAAAATCATCATACATCAATTGCTTTGTGAATCTTCGTGCATCAATTTAACTATGATCTAAGGGTCAAGATCTTATCTTATTTGTTTTACTTTAATACTTGTTTTGCAATATCCAACCCCTATATATATATATATATAATTTATAAAAGAAACACGCTCTTTGTAACACAATTTATAACCCTAAATAAAAATTTTTTTCTTCATCAACCTTCTGATTGTTTTCATCCACAACTAAGGGTATCTTCAATGGAGGTTGAGGAATAACTTTTTCTAAAGAAAAAAAGTCTTTTGAAAGGTTAATACCATTGGGTACAATAAGTTTTTTGAGTAAAAGGTTGATACTGTGTAAATCTTTTTAAATGAAAAGTTTCATATTACCCCTTTATAAGTTTCATTTATAACCTTGTCTTTTAATATTTTCATTTTCTACCTTAACTAAAATGCTTTACTTTATCTATTTTGTTAATTAACTAATTAAACTTTATATATATATATATATATATATTTGAAAAATAAATTTATAATTAAAAAGCTTATGTCAACACGAATCTAATGAACCTAAAATCAAATTTTTATGATCACTTTTTATTTGTCCTAAAAATACATCTTAATATCCTTTTTTATATGATAAAGAAAAAAAAAACGTAAGGTGGAAATTAAAAAAAGCTATTGATAAGTTAGAGTCATTGTGGATGCTTTAAGGTAATCTTTTGATTGTTTTTCTTTTTTATTTTATTGTGATCTGAAATCTCAAATCCTAGAAAAATATAAAAAACCTAATATATATATATATATTGTGTTTTATCAATTACTCTATTTTTTAGGATAATGACATATGAATGTAACCATATATAACAAAATGGTTATGTAATATAGTGACATACTCGGGTGTATATGTAATGTACAAGTCAACGAAGTCAACAAGAGTGGTGACCGGAAAGTGTTACAACAGGTCACACGATACAATACATAGCCTGAATATTAAGATTCTTATATTATATAGTTACCCGAGTAGATCACTACATCACATAATCATTTTGTGATACATTCATTATCCTTTTTCTTTCTTTCTTTCCTTTTTTTTTTTTACAATTTGCCATTTTACATTAATTATAAATGTGTTTACACTTTGTGCCCTTGACTTTTTTTATTCTTATATGTTTCCATATTATGCACATTATTTTTAATTTGAACAACAAATTGTGTAGCTCATCTACTTTAGATTTTTAAGCCAAATGAAGATTATGCTGTTTTAATATAACTTGAAAGTTGGATTCTTAGTTAAAATTTATTTTTTTTAAAAATTAAAAGTTATATTGTGCTATAATTTATATCTTCAAATATAACTTGATAGAAATAAAGATACATAGTCTTTCAAGTGATCATTTATGACATGATTATGAAAATATATAGCCTTCCAATCATCACGGTTCGTTATCATCGATCATAAACTAATTATCGTAGACCCACCTAAATCAGAATACTAATTTCACTAAAATGAGTATACGTTTCTTTTAAGATTCATTGTATCGGTCGCATTCCAATAACCTACAATAGATCATGTGCCTCGTGCATTAGTGTTGGCACATTTTGAGTTGTAGTAAAGTACCAAAATTGACATGTAATACAATGCATATTTGTTTCTTGAAATGTAGCTAAGTCTAACTATGCCAATTCGTTGTCTTGCTCAAGAGTTTGTTAATGACCAACTATTCTTTTCTTTATTATGTTAAGCATATATTCTATGAGAAATGGCACATCCCAACCTTATTGACCTGCTTATTAAAAAAATTATAATCAAACTAATTTTACAATGACTTAATTATCATATAAAAGTCAATTCGTTGGTCACTTTTACTTCAACTATATGGGGAGGCTTAGGCATGTGTAACGTATAATTTAATCAAACTATATTATAAAATTTAATTCTAGCTTAATGGGGCCGAAAAATATTAGATAGTAGTATATCTTTATTTTTATCTTTGCTCATAGAGGAAACCTTTTTTTAAATCTCAAATTACAACTTTGAACTATTTAAATTTAAAAATGTATACCTAATATACTTATAATACCCTTAAATCTCAATTACTCATTTTTTTTTCTCTTTCCTCAAATCTTAATCACTCATTTTTTTTCTCCCCTCTATAAATCATTTTATTCATTCAAAATCTTTTATCTCAAAAACCCTATATCGATAAATTATAAAAGTTATATGGATGTTCTTAAAATTTTATGCTCTTTCATTAGAGATATCATTCGATATATTTTCGACGAATTTTTAAATTTGTGGGAGGAGCCCATACAACTAAGACATTTGGCTATCACACTCTATGACTTATCACCTCCTATGACCTATCACCCTCACCATCTCACCGCCGCATTGTGCGGACACTATGCTCGTTATATTAAAAAATATCTGATTCAGTGCAAAAAAAAATTAATCGCCATCAGTTTAACAAAATATAAAGTGAGACGTATGGTCGTTCATGATATATTAACATAAAAGGAAGCTGGTTTTATTGTTATAATTATTTCCATTTGTCAAGTACATATACTTTTTTCTGGGTGTTTAAAGAACTTATTTTTAAATAATCAATTTATCATTCGGGTCCTCAAAATTTATGAGATACTCTTGCTTCAACTTTATATATCTATATCTATTATCTATTATCTATCTATTATATTAACTAAAACAATAGTTATCAAACCTCTTTAAGACACTCCCAAACTTATTCCCGAACCTCTCTAAACCTTCCATTAATTCCCAAACTAACCATATTAATTTAATTTTTTTATTATATTATTACTAATAATATAAAATTAAATAGAATATGTAAAAAATCTATAAACCCTTACAAAGAGTATTGAAATTAAGTTTAAACATCTTTTTCATTCCCATACTACCTTCCACATTTACTTTATATTTTATACATCCTATTCCTAACTATCGAAATTACTCTTACAAAAAAAATTAAACCCACAAAAATAAACCGATCTTTGATTCTAAGTAAATTAAGACTGAAAAATCTCATAATCTATATAACCAATGTGCTCATCCACAAAAGTAGTTATAAAATTCCGCTGCAAGGTGCGGGTACTATGCTCGTAGTTAACAAAATGCACGGACCTAAATCAGAATTCTAAACCCAATCCTTGCTTTGTTAAACCCTAACCTCCTTTTCTTTTATTCTCTCCACACACATACATACACACAAATGACTAAGGTATGTATAACATCAGTCTCTTATCAAATCTTTTTTCTCTATCTATGTCCATGTTAATATATATATCCCTGTTTACATGCTCTTGGTAATTATCACGACTCATAGCTGATATTATGGATTATAGGCATGGTTTTTGATATTTATAATTTAACTAACTAAGAAGAAAAAGTCTAAAATAGAAAAAGCTTGATTAGGCGGCAATTAATCCAAGGGAGTAGCGAAAATATGTGATCATATGATTTTTATGGAATCTACTCTAAAAACAACTTCACAGTATGCTTTTTCACCATTTAGATTTCAATGACAACATTTATCAAGCAGCCTTACTATAAGTGTATGTATATATAGTTGTTTTATTAAGCTGTTAAGGATGAACCAAAAGATTTACATAATGTCTCTTTAACATATAACTTAATTGGTGGAAAAGAGGCGTTAGTTTTAGAGAAATAACAGTAAAAAAGATACACAAATTAGGTAAGTAAAATATGTAACTTCTGTCTCACCCTTCAGTAATCCATTTTGTTGTAGCCGGTATGAATATAACCATTAATTGCAATGTTTAAGCTGTCGTTACACAAACTATTGTGTCCTTAAGCAATAATCGGTTTACATGATGTAAATCGACCAACACGTTGATCGAGATGGGCTTTATATATAGGTTCAAGCGAAGAATCTCTGCAGTCATTTATATATGCTTGCCAATGATTTAGCTGAAAATACATCAGATGGAACCATCTACTCTGTTCCACAACTAAGAATGAAAAGATTTACGATTAATCACTGGGCGTTATCATAAATATAGGTACGTACATATATACTCGATCTCTTTTACGTACGGTATTTTGTAATTTTTTTTTTTTATCCTCAATTTCTGATTCATTCTTCAATCCTAATGTTTTAATCTGGGATTGTTGTTTGTTTGTTTATTTTCTTCACGTCTCACTTATAGAAAATGATGAATAGAATGGGTATTACTATTAGACCACCATTGATTAACTATAGTTTGTGGTTATTAGACGATTTGTGCAAGGTTTAAAAAGGAAGGATTTATCGATCACTCTTTACCTAAAATCATTTGAAAGTGGATGCATCGCACACAACTTGCATGCCCCATTTTGTGTTTTACACGGACAGGGGAATTAAGATCAAAGATAACCTTATAGTTAACAGAACGGGTGCAACATGGCAACAGTAATAGGAAATTTTGGATGTTCTACACATATAGGCTTATATATCTGTTTAATTTTATTACACGGTCATGTTACTACTACCCTTTTTCTTATGAACATTTGAATTTGATAAAGTCCTGCATCTTTTTGATATGTAACCTTTGGTCATTGCCGGTTCAAGGTTTTTCGGGGCCTTAAGCGAGATCAATTTTGAAGGCCGTATTAATTAACGTACAAAACTAAGATAAACAAAGAAAGCAAAAAAAAAGTTACAAAAGTAAGTCATGTACTGCAATTTACACTACCAAATTAAATAACTAATCAAAAGATAAGTTTAAGATTATATAGTGTGTATCTGATAATTATGGTAAACTGTAAACAATGGCAAAAGATGAGAGAGCTATGAAACTACAGAAAGAAATAGACTACAGAGGCAGAGAGCAAGAAATAGAGTGGTGAAAATTAGGGATAATGATAATCAACATACCTTTTATAAACTTGAATGCCACAATCAACATATCTATATTTGAATTTCTCTACGAGAATAATGAGACTTTGATTTCTAAGAAAAGCGATGATGGTAGAAAAGGTTCATTCTTGACAAACAAATGAGATATTTTCAAGCTCAAGCTATAAAAATTGTTAAGTTTTATGAAAAATCTCGCTGTAGACGTGTAGTCATAGGCTAAAGTATTGAAAATTTAGAGGCCTTTATAATTGGTGGGCCTTAGGCCCATGTCTAACCCCACATAACCATAAGTCCATAACGCCGGCTGTGCCTTTGGTCTTTCCTGTATTAATGTTGATAATTTTATACCTATTTCATAGTATTTCATTTGGAACCATGACTGTATATATCATTAGTTTTCAAAATGATCCATGCTATTTGGAATTGTAATCTCTAAGCTATTTTAACTCTTTGATCATTAACATGAATTGTTATGCTTCATGCTTTTTAAGCATGTTGGTAATCAATTACATGCGGCTTTTCAATCATTTAAATAACTGATTATTTGATAGTCTAACTCAAAATTTTATTTTATTGAGTATTCATTGTTATATACCGCAAACATCAGCCCCTGCTCTCACATTAATTTTTCCAGGTGATGAAATAAAAACTCACCCCCCTCCCTGAATGTGAGGTGAAACAACAGATAACAATTTGCTGTTAACAACATATTAGACAACCTCATTCATTTAATATAACCACAAAAGACCTCGTATAGATATATATGGAAAAGAGTAAAAGGATGTGGCATTTGGAAGTTATATATCAACCAATTGCCGGTATTGAAAACAATACAATTATAATATCTTGTCATTACTAACTAAAACCCCGGATTGTTTTAAAAATTTTTGAATAATGAAAAAAAATGATAATAGTTATATATATTCTTGAAATAATGAAATGTGAATTAATTCATTCAGTATTTTCATGTTGATAAAAATATATACTTTAAAAATATATATAAAGATATTTATTAAACTATATGATAATAATTTATAAAGTGTATAATAAATTTAATAATTTGGTTTTAATGTTACAATGATGTCATAAATTATTTAGTAAAAAAGAAAATAAATTTTTAAAAAGACTTTAGAATTGTCAACTAACATAGTTAGACAAATGATGATGTAATCACAATTGTCTTTTATTATATATAGAGATTCGTAAACTTTAATGTAAACTAAGAAGTTTAATAACCCCGCTTTGCAGGACTTCATTTATCGTGTTTGTGTTTGTTATTGACCAGGTTTATTGTCAGAAAAAAGCCAAGAATCATAAAAAAAACAAAGGCAACAAAAAACACCATATCATATATATGTTTATTAAAAAGTATGTCATACCAAATTTATATGTATTTAAGAGCAATGTTACATCTAGAGCTAGCATATCGTGTCGACGTGTCCGATACGATACGATAAGATACGAACACGATAAGGTTAAACACGAACACGACACGATAACTAATCGTGTCAGCTTTTTCAAACACGAACACGACACGATTTTTAACAGGTCACACGATAAAAGGTCACATGATAAAAGACCTGTTAAGGGACTTGTTAAAAGGTACACGATAAGGGACCTGTTAAGGGAGATGATAACATATCTTATCGTGTCTTAACGTGTCTTTGACGGGTCTTTAACATGTCTTTAACGTGTCTTAACGTGTCCATATATATAGTACTTTTCTTATCGTGTCTTATCAGTTAAGACACAAATAGTGTTTGTGTTTTAACAGGTCCGGACCTGTTAAGACACGAAACACGTTAAGGCCAAACACAAAACACGAAAAATCAGGTCTTGTCATGTTGTGCTAACAGGCCCGTGTCAGAAATTGTCAGCTCTAGTTACATCTACTCCGAAAAATATGCCATATAATAGATGTAGTTTTTTTTACAATAAATTCAAATAGGATGACTGCCCCATATGTTGCTTTGTCGTGGTCAGCCACTAATCCAGTGGTGGCTGATGGTGGTCGATGATGGCGATATTGTGGTCAGCCTATGTCCAACTTCCAAAGTGGCCGGCCGCGTGTATTGTTTCGACCTCAATTATTTGTAGTGACATGGTGAAAGGAAATTGGCCGGCGAAAGAGAAAAGCTTAATTATACTTGTCAATTAATTATCACGTTCTTACTTTGTATGCTTCACATCTTCAAGTTTTCATTCATCATGTGTCTTTATTCTATCCTAATAGCGGCTTCTGTTGTTGTACTTTTGGTATTTACATCCTTTCCGACCTTCTTGAGTTCAGCTTCAACGTCTTGGTAATAGCTTAGCCTTTTTATGGCTATTACTTGTCTTTAAATGGCTTGGCGGCTACGCGACCCCAACTCCAAATCCTTTTCGCCCAATTTAAACCCTTTTTAGCATCATAGTGTTTATCGAGAGTCACTTTAGGACGATTGTTTATTTTTCGTTCTTGTCCTTGGGCTTCCCCCTTGGTGGTGGCTGATGGATGCTATCATGATCTTGGAAACAAAATCAGTTTTTGTTATTGTTTCAATCGAGATCAAAAACCTTTGATCTTGTAGAAAATAATTTCTATCTAAAAGTTAGAGTATGATGTTTGGCCAGGGAGGAATTCACGTTTTGATGATTAATTCACCAATCAAACATCATCTTTCTGTGTGGTGGTCGGTTGTTCAGGATAAATATTGCGTGGCTTTTTTTTCTTCAATATTGCTGTTTTTTTTTTTTTAATGCCATAAGGACATGTAACCTCCATCATGCCAGTATTGTAATTAATAATGGAGCATGAGGGGTTCTTAAAACAAGTTTTTGATTTGCTTTTGGCAGAAAAGATAGATCGGACATGTGAAAGAGAATCTGGCAGGGATTTTAGTGATGGTGAAAAAAGAAAGGGTTTTAACAATGATGATCGACGCTAGAAGTCTAACTCAACGGCAGAGATGAGACATGAAAAAATTATGTGCCACGGATGACGCCAATTTGTTTGATCAAAGAATTGCATTGACCTTCGATTGGGAACAAGGAGGGGTTTTGGGTGATTTATCGGCGATTCTCTTCCAGTCAGAAGGCTACGGAGCCGCTTTACGCCATTCTATCGGAAATGTTTGTGTTGGCGGTGGACGATTCTCCATGGGAGAGAAGCCGACAACCTTTTGTGTGGAGAAGATGAATGTATGTGTTTTTAGGGTGAAGAGAAGATATCTCCATCCCATGATGAGGACCTCTATTTATAAGGGTAACTCACATTGGGGAATAAGTTAGGTTTAGGGTTTTTTCCCTAATGTTTAGGAAAAGATATGATGGACATGTTTATGAGATTCACATGCCATATAATATAATATATTATAATAGTAAAGGGATATGGAAACATACCTTTTCTTTAGGAGGAAAAAAATAAGAGATTTCCTCCATATTTGGCGGAGCTCCGTTCTGACGGATGAGCTCCCTTCTGGCGGAGGTGGGCTCCGTTCTCCTAAGGTGAGCTCCGTATTTCTGGCAGAAATCATCCTTAAGCAGCCTTCATAATAGCAAATTTACATACGGAGGTAGAGCTCCAAAGGGGTATATCATCAATTAGCATGTACACGAGTGAAACACAAAAAGAGAGGTGAAGACTTTTCAGACTATTAGCATCCGCCACTACATTGGCTTGCCGGGGCGACACCCAAACTTTGTAGGCGTAATCTTTCAAAAGAGTTAACCAACTTCTTCGACGATGGTTGAGATTTCATTGATAGATAAGAAATAGAAAATACTTTGGGCTCATATGATCGAAAACTTTTAATAGACTTGACACTATATAGGTAAAAACGCCAAATTTTAAAGCAAAAACAACTCCGACGAACTCTAAATTGTGAAAGGAATGATTCTCCTTGATTTCTTTTAATGCTTCGTAACATCGTTCAACTTCTCCCCTTTGCATGAAAGCACAACCAAGACCATCTATTGAAATGTTACAACAAACCTTCACGTCCTCCAAGTCTTCTTGTAGTATGAGCATCAGGGCTTTACTTACTTTTTCTCGTGACTGCCGGGAATTCAACTTCATTTTGTTTTCTTCAAACTTACCTCACCTCATTTCTATCTAACCTGGTTAATGGCGAAACTATTTTCGAAAAGGCCGAAAGTAAAACGACATTAGTAACCCGCCAAACCACGAAACTTCTAATCTTTGTTGGTCTAGTAGGTTGACTCCAGTTCATCACCATAGATATCCTTGCCGAATCAATCGCCTTCCCTCCATTGTTAATTACGTGATTGAAAAATTTTACTTCTTCTAATTAGAATGCTCATCCAACGAAATGACATGGAAATTTTCCTTTCATAGTATCTCCAAGACCTCACGTAAAACAATTTCGTGGCCGGACTGAGTTTTAGAGTAAACAAAACGTTGTCAATGAAAACAATAACAGAGTTATTACGAATTCAACGTGCACATAACAAATATGGATAACATTTCAGGAACATCCTCATCACGCGCTTTAAGTTGATGATGACTGAAACGAAAATCCATCTTAGAATAATACGATACTACTTCCAATTGATCGAATAGAACATCAAATCTTGACAACGGGTACTCGTTTTCAATTGTTACTTTATTGAGCTCACGAATGATTAAACGCACGAGCGAAAAAACAAACACAAAAAAAATCTAATATCCCTTTCTATACCCTCTTTCTTAGGAATCTTTAAATAACCCGTCTTTTCTCTCACAAAATACTGGCATCATATATGCTTAGGTAATCCGTTCTCCAACATTGCATCGAGCGCTCCCGAAAAGAGAAAGAAACACATGCTTAGGTAATCCGTTCTCTCACAAAAGATTTTGGGGTAGGTTTCTAATTTCATAATTACCATATTATCCTCAAATTTTCACATATCATTTTCATTCATAATTTCTTTCTATCATACCTCATATAGTCAAATATTCATTTAAGAAGACAAGCCAATTATAATCAAACACATTCGCCATATCTCGTATGGTAACATCTATACAATCGTTTTTATACCTAGAGTCTCAAGCTCTACAACTTTATACTAACCCATAGCATGTGCATTCAAAACATTAATCAACTAATTAAATCATATTATTGCACAACTGATTCTCATCACCAGAACTTGGATAGTCTTTTAACATACACTTAATTAATCATCATCATAATAGAGGTCTCAATTTCTACGACGTTATACTAACATGTAGCATGCATCCATCATACAAACTTCCAATTTAAACATGTTACCACACAATTACTTTTCACTACCATAACTCGTATAGTCTTTCGCCACAATAATGATGTCACGGGTCTCACTACCCAATGGTCTTACACCAGATAAATAACGATGTCATGGATCTCACTACCCAATGGTCTTACACCAAATAAATAACGATACCATGGGTCTCACTACCCAATGATCTTACACTAAATAATAACGATGTCATGGGTTTCACTACCCAATGGTCTTACACCAACTAATTATCACAACACATTAGCATACATTCCATGTTTACCATGTATCTATCATACCTTTTTCTTTACAAGCGACTAACGACATATTAAATTTGCAAACTATTTCAAATTTTCACTTTTACCATCTCATAACCAATCATTCAAGCAAAACTAATGCTCTATCATATTCACATATCAACAAGCAAAGTCACATTTTAAATCACATTGCCAAGCAAGGTCTCCAACCTATGGCTTCATACTAACATACTTTCAAATTTAATAGGTTTAACTTAAGCTATTATAATATACGATCATAATAATGCCGCAATCATTATTATGATAACATATTATAATATGTCTCAAGTGAAATTTGCTAAATACTTTCATATGTCACCAGAAGCCAAACTATACACATAAGGAAAGTCATATTTCGCGAAATTTGACTTTAGTTGACCCGTTAAATATATGTACTTTTTACTTAATTGGTATTAATTAAGTGTTATATGATCGAGTTGCTTGTGATATAATCGTGTTCAAGGTGTTTATGTGCATTAATGATCGTATGAGTATATTATGTTCGTGGACTAGTCAAGGTTGTTTGGTAGTTTTAGTTAGTGATTTAATGAAAGGTTTAAGATTTATTTATGGTGAAATTTAGTTAGTATTGTATAAGGATTATCCATGGGTCAACCCTTATCCTAGACCCATACCCATAACCCTATCCCAAACCACCCAACCAAGTCTTCCACCCCATCCATTCAATTCTTACACTTTACTCTTATATATCTCTCTCTCACCTCTCATTTATTCTTACTTTCATTTCATCAACAACCTAAAAGATCCATCATAAATTCCCATTTAATTTCCATTAATCTTGAGTCTTTATTGTTAAAATAGCTAAATCTTACAACCCTAATAATAATATCCATCAAAAATCCAAGAATTTCTAAGTCTCAAGTGTTCATCCATTCTCTAGGGCTCAAAAACGGATTTGAAGTTTGGTCTAGAATTGTAAGTGTTTTATAGCTCAAAACGTCCCTTGTTTATTGTAGAATACTTCCCCGTTGGGAATCTAAACGTTTGGTGGTTGATTTTGACGTAAATTGGGTGTTTTAGCCCCAAATTGTGTTTGGAAATGAATCTTGAGATTTTAGAAGTGGGTTTACATAAAAGTATGATTTTGTGACTTGATTATACTAGAATTTGATTGTGTCAAAGTTTGGTAACTTGAATTGGCTTCTAGGTTGATCGATTTGTATCAAAATTAGAGTTTTGGTATGAGTCCAGGCAATATGCACCGCATATAGGTGACATGCGCCGCATATCGGGTCATTTTTCTGGAAAATATCTTCAAATCTTCATCCAACCCAGAAATGCGCCGCATGTTTCCAAGGGTGTGCCGCATACAAATCCTTTGTCCCTTCTGACTAATAAATGTGTCGCATGTTTTTGGAGGGTGCGCCGCATGTTGAGGATTTTCTGACAATATGCGCCGCATATAAATCGTTGTCTCTTCTGGCCAAAACATGCGCCGCGTATTTTTGGAGGGTACACCGCATCTTTCCCAGGGTGTATCTTTCCGGTACAACGTAATTAAACTTATATTTCATTTATTGATTGTGCGGTGTCTTGGTTTGAATTAGGATGTCTTGTAATGTAACGTAGACTATAATGTGACGATTAAATGTTGATGCATTAGGTTTGTGATCATTGTGCTCCCCGCTCACCCGCTTACTTTCTTTCTAACGACTTCTAAGGCTAAGGTGAGTTCGTAGCCCCTTTTCTTTATATGATTTTGGGGTGAAAAGTGTACATCGTGCTTCATGGTTTTGTTTGATCGTTATGCGTTCGTTTATGTAAGTAATCAAGGTTATATGAATGTTTGGCTAGCTTATCAAGGTTATGTGTTCGTTTGAATTGTTAATCAAGGTTGTATGATTGTTTGGCTAGTTTATTAAGGTTATGTACTCGTTTGAATTATGAATCAAGGTTGTATGATTGTTCGGCTAGTTTATCAAGTTTATGTGTTCGTTTGAATTGTGAGTCAAGGTTGTGTGATTGTATATGTTCGTATCAAGGTTATAAGGTTCATTAAAAGATCCAATCAAGGTTTCAAGGCTCGGTGATCTTTTAACGATCCCAGTTATGAGATCCTTTAATGACCCAATCAAGGTTTCAAGGTTGTGTGATCGTCTATCGATTCAAATCAAGGTTTCAAGGTTATATGATCATTTAATGATCTAATTATGTTTGTATCAAGGTTAAACCGTTGTTATTCTTGACACTAGTTTCTTATAATCAAAACCTACGAACTCACCAACTTTATGTTGACGCATTTTAGTACACTTTTCAGGTAATCAAGTGAACCAAAGACGTGATCGATGATTGCATTGCATGTGATAGGATTGAGCTTGGACTTTTGTGGATCCGTGATTCATTGCCCCCATTCATGGGTTATGCCTAGGATCGTTAGCCATCATTTGATCTAATTTTGTAAACTATTGATGGTGTTGTGCTCCTTGTGCACTATTTGATCCAAAACTTGTAATCGTAAGTGAATTATGTATGGATTGCTCAATCCTTGAATGCATTTAGATTACTCTACTTAATTTTCATGTCACGCTGAGCTTTTCTATTAATGTCTCATGTTTCCGCCTAGTTGGGGTGTTACACACATCTATGGTTTAAGTCTAGGTATCCTTATAATCATAAAATACCTAAATCCCTTAAACCACGGCTTTGATACCACTTGAAAAAACTAGAACCAAATATAAGAGTAATTTTATATATATATTCGGGACTTGACCAATCCACTTTGAACCAACTTTATAATAAAACAAGATTTGTTTCATTGTTAGAGGACATTACCATTGGAAAGTAGACTCTAACACGTTAAAAACAGAGTTACGGTTTAAAAGTTATGGTCGTTTGAAAATTCGGGTTTTGTGCTTAACGGGAAAAAGTTGCGGGGAACCTAAGAGGTCAATAAAAATTGACAAGACCAAAAGTTGCGGCGCAACTTCTAGTCTGATAGCAACAAAACTATTTTTGACACTTGAAACCATTTGCAAACATCTCTAACTCTACTTCAAAACTTCTTGACACAACATTTTTTATTCAAACATGTTTTAAACACAGTAATAGACATAGCAAAAGTATCTATTTGATCAAACACTCATTTTACAACCAAATGGGTCGTTTACCCAATTTGTCATCCTTCAAGTCAAGTAGAACATAATTTTGATACAAAAGACTATGAAACAACTGAAGTTTACATATTTATACATAATCAAGTTTTACCAAAAGTAAACTAAATGTACCAATAGCCATTAGTTCAAAGGGGGCTACTAAGGGTTCTAGCTTCAAACCATTTTTACCGCAAAAGTTAAGATTTCACAATTCAAATCATCCATATTCTTCAAACTACTAAATCTTGTTTTCACTTCTAGGACAACCTATAAAGGGTAAACATCTAAAAAGTAAGTCAAAGCTTAGTGAATACCATTACATATGCTTATACACACGAAGGAAGGCAAAAATACAAAGGACTATCACGTGTAGCCAATGGCATCGTCATACCATCACTTGCATACTCACATTTGCGCTAACAAAACATACATGGATCCATATACGCTAAACAATATACTCAAGAGGTTCTTAGGCCTTATCTCAATACATCAAGAGGTTCTTAGGCCTCATCTCAATTCAACTGTGGGGTTCTTAGGCCCCGGCCTCAAATTGGGCCCTAACGCCGAATCGATTACCATACATGGAATTCACCATCATATGGTAATCAACCCAACGTACATATAATCGTATGCCCAGAGCAGGTCCTGATAATTTGCATGCTCAAGGCTTAATAGTTGAAGTTATGCCCATGTAAAAGCTTTGAATAATACAACACAATATTTATAAAAATTTGGAACCTTTTTTTTGAAAGGTAAAAAAATAAAAAAATAAAAATTTATCAACCATTTTCTATCAATGGTATCACCATTTCGTAGCTTACTTATATAACATGACCAAGATAAGTGTCTACCTAATTTATCTATTCTATTAGTAGTAACACTATATTTATTTTTACTTGTACTATTTTCATGCCTAACGAAATACCTATTTAAAAATCCTTGTAAACATAATCGTTAGTTTCTTATCTAAAATTATTTGAACAAATAAACAAATTAAAATTATAAAAGATAATATTAAAAAAAGATACGATATTATATTAAACTCTTAATAAAATTTAATTAAATAAACTATTTATATAAATATAATGAAGATTTGGAAAGACGTCACCTTTGAAGTTGGAATCTTAAATTGTTAGCGGAAAAGAGTTCATATTTGATTAAGATTGCGAATTGTGATGATCTATGTCGATTCTCTTTTGTTTTATTCCAACATGATTGAAACTTTGAAAGTGAAAAGTCAATGGAAATATGACCAATATGAATTATTTAATTGTTTATACTTATGTTTCATATGATGGGGTTAACAAAATTAAAGGATTAAAAGTCGAGAAACGTGGCTACAATGTATAAGTATTGAAGTCTAGAGTATTAGCCTGCTGCCTCCTAAGTTTTCTCTGCCTTGGGCCTACACCCATCTGGCCCATATGCAGGACCGGCTCTGCGTACGCTAGAGTACTCACCTCCTTCGTGTCTACCGAATCCATGATGACCGCAAGAACACAAATTATAAGCTTTCAATCTAGCACATCAAATTCAAGACGCATATAAGGTCGTTAATCATATTCAAGGTTATCTAACCATAGCCAAACTCAAATATTCACTAGCAAAACCTAACCCATTTACATTCTCATCATCTTCTAGAGTTGGCTTCTTTCCAAAATCTCAATTTACTTTTATAACATCATGACCATAATTCATTTTAATACTAAAATCACCATTTCATTATCTCAGAAATATAGTCCTACAACATTTTACTCAACAATCAATTTCTCCATCTTTTCATAATTACTTCTATATGTCCATACCACATTTTCACTCAAAATCTTCATTTTCATGCTTTAACCATAAAACCACTAAAAACACTTTTATCAAAATATTCATGCAACTACTTATCAATATGTGTCAATGCAAGTAAGAATTTAGGAAAACATTACAACATAGCCAACTTATTTAGAAATCCCCAATTTATAAATGTTTATGAACCTTAGCTTGATTTTAAGTAAATAACCTATTTTTAAGAAAACCCCCAATTCTTACCAATTCAAGAACCCTAAACAGAAATTACTCCATATAACTCATTTTTATGAAAAACTCCCAAAACCCAAATTCACTAGTTGCATGACCCCTAATCTTTGAAGATAATCAAAACTAAGTTATAGAAATCCTTACATTTAAGAGAGTTAAAGACTAAGAATTTGAATCACACTTTTCTTCCTCCTTCACCATGTGTGTTGACACACACGCTACAGACACACAAATTCTCCTAACTTGAAGATTTTTGTTATTGTTATTATTATTCACTTGAAAGATTGCATGATTTAATTGAAGGTAAGAAATTGATAAGATTAAATTGAGAGGAGAACTTGATTAAGAAAATAAGATGGAGAAATGAGTAAAAGAAACAAAAGAAACATGGTTAGCATCTCCTAAGGATGCCACGCCTTATATGTATATTTGATATGGAGAAATGAGTAAAAGAAACAAAAGAAACATGGTTAGCATCTCCTAAGGATGCCACGCCCTATATGTATATTTGATGGAAAAAATATCCGCTAACCACTAAAGTTCCAACTAAATTAATGTCATATCCAAAAACAAAATACTCATAAATTATTTTAATATTAAAACTACAAAAATGGGCTAATTTATTTATCTCAAAAATCTTAGGGTGTTACATTTTAATTTAAAACTATACCCGGACCTGGACCCGGACTTGGACCCGCATAAAGAATTAATATCATCCACATACCCGGACCAAGACCCGCATACCCGAACCGGAACCCGGCCCAAAAATGTCGGGTTTCAGATTTCCCCATCGGGTACGGTTTTTATTTTATGGAGTACCAATCGGGAGTATGGCTGTCGGATGACTCGTAGAGGATAGCATAACGACGAGTATAAGGCTTAAAAGGTTCAAACTCTACGTGAAATGAAATTCGAACACCTAATGAACACCTAATGATCTGGATAGGATTTAAGAAGGCGAAAGAAAGGTAATTGATGAAACTTATATTCAAAATACACTCATTTTCAACTTGAACTATAAAGTGCAAACTTAAATCTTCTTTTATAGATATCGATACTTAAGAATATGATTGTAAAAATATACAATTTGGAACACCTTTGGTTTGGGCTTAAGGACATAATCAATGTCCATCTTGTATTTGGAAAAGTCTAAAGTTTGAACTCACAAGTCAAACATTTGCTTCTTAAAACAAAAATGACATAGGAAACTTACAATTTCAGGTGCATAATCAAGTTCATGATTTCTTGAGAGAAATTTTTTTGAAACGAACGTTTTTCAAGGGTGTTTTGTCAAACAAGTCTTCAAAAAAAAAAAAATTGTGCAACCGGGTAAACCAGTTTTGCCACTACCGGTTTCAAAAAATTGACCCGAACATGGTATTCGCACTAATGGTTTCAAAAAAAAGACGATTGAAATTGAAATTTGCATTACCGGTTTCAGAGTGAACTGACAAACGTACAGGGAATCTTTGACTGGAATAGTGTAATGACAAAACAGCCTGAACCTGGTTTTGCCACTACCGAGTTCGGCCGTAACCCTACGCACGTGGCAACTCGTGGTGAAACCCTAGTTTTGTTTTGTAAACCTATATATATATGTAGTATTGATGTTATCTTTAGCCATTATCAGTATCATAACAAATACTTTTAGATAATAATACACTTAACTATATTTCCAAAAAAATGACATCTTCATCATTCAACCCAATTGTGGTTCAGTTAATATGGGATGGGATGATTGTGTATCATTCGCAAATGGAATCCTGCAAAATGCAGATCCATCAAAAAGAAGAAGTTTTCCTCTTTTTCACATAATGACTTATTCAGAAATTTGTGATGTCACTTACAGTTGTTTTGGTGTTTCAAAACAAGACTTTAAACTGCAATTATATTTATGGTATGAATTTAAGGGTGTTCCCTTTAGAAATTTAATTACGGATGATAATACTTTGGAAATGATTTATCATCTGGGTGAAACGCAATTTGAAGTGAAGTTTGAGCCTACTTTTACAAACCAGTTGTTAACCTTGACTCAAAGTCAATGATTTTTTCAAGCGGGTAACTAGTCACAAGATAACGAAGATGATGAAGACAATGACGATGATGAAGACGATGAACATGTTGAAGATGATGAAATTGACCCAATAGCTGATGGATCTGGTGATGAGGCATCTTATACAAGCGATGATACCATCGACAAATATATAACGTCGATGGGGATGTTTCTGGAGATGAAGATGATGAAGGGGCACATGTACAAGGTCCTTTGGAGCAGCAACAACATCTTAATCTAGACGATGATGATGAAGATCGTCCAATTCCATTCAATGAAGTTCAAGAAGATGTGGTATTTTGGTCAAAAGAAAGAAATGTGATAGAAAAAGGAATGGTTTTTCAAAGCAAGGAGGAACTTGTATATGTTGTTAAGATTTGGAACATAAGAGAAAACAGAGAACTTATTGTTCAAGATATGAGGCTATAGTTTTGGAAAGCACAGTGCATCACCAGGGGGAAGAATTATCGTGGTGTTATGGACTGGGACCCGTGTAGGTGGGTTGTAGTTGGATCTAGCAGAAACAGTTTAGGATTGTTTCAGGTCACAAAATGGGTGGAGAGTCACAATTGCTATGGAGAATTGATATCTAACAACAACCGATGTATGACGGCAAGTATGATAGCTTTTGAAATTTTGCCCCAGGTGCGGGAGTGTTAACTTATAAAGTCAAACACATCCAGGCGCAAGTAAAAATAACTTTCAATTGCGATGTGACCTACACCAAGGCGTGGAATGCAAGAAGGATAGCAATTGAAAGGTTGTATGGAACTTGGCCGAGTAACTTTGATGCATGCCGAAGTATATTGTTGAGTTACAACGTGTTAATCCAGACACTATTGTAGAATGGCTCCATTCTCCAACCAGTTCAAGCCATATACAAACATTCAAGTTTGTATTTTGGGCATTTGGATCAGCAATTAGGGCATTCCAACGTTGTATTCCAGTGATCTTTGTCGATGGCACTCATTTGAAAGGCAACTATAAGGGTAAGTTGCAATTGTAATGACGAAGAACACCAATGGACAATTGTTGCCTGTCGTTTTTGCCTTGGTGATGTAAAGTCTAATGAAAGTTGGGGATGGTTTTTAAATCTCTTTCAAGAGCATGTCGGGTCACAACAGCAGGGTGATTTGTGTATCGTTTCAGACCGTCACCAAGGCATTATTAATGCAGTGAACGAAATTGGGTGGCATCAAAGGTATTGTTTGAGGCAAGTTTGTAGCAATGTCAATGCGCACTTCAAGAACAGGCGTATCAAAATTTTGGCTTAGGTTATCGGTTACACATCCCAACAATCTAAGTATTCTTGGGCGGTGGATGAAGTCAGAGGTGAAGAAGAGGGGGTTTAGCCGTATTTGAGAAACATTGTTTTGGATAGGTGGACTCTAAAGCACGACTCGGGACTTCGTCGTTTGGGTAACTTAACGACAAACATTGCTGATGATGTACCCTAGGGGGAATCTATAATCGGATAAGAACTTTACTAACTCGTCTTTTTTGACGATACAAAAATTAATGCATAAATCCTTCCTATTAACCATGATAAAATATAAAGCGGAGGTTAAACAATCACCTGCAGAAGGTCGCAAATAAAGGAGAATACAGAAGTTACGACTGCTACGGAAGCTACGGACAAAAGAAAAAAGAGTGCAAAAAATTTGAGGAAAGGGAGAAAAGTAAAAAATAAAAAGCAGAGGCAACTATTTATAAGGAATAAATGAACGCTACAGCAACCGATGAAGAGACGTTTCAGGAAGACGCAGCGTCAGAAGGAAGCACGTGTCTTCCACTAACTCCAAAAAGGAAACATTTATTGCCAGGACGTCGGAAGCCGACACGTGGTTCCCACTAACGATACAGGGAACATAAAATAAAAACCGTTTTACTTTCTAGTTCTTTTTATTTATTTTATTTTTATTATTTTTGTTTCTTTGGAGGAGAGTGAGTGTATAATAATACACAAGAGGCTCTGAAATTCAGCTTCCGCCACAATCATAGCAAAAAATTAAAAAATTGTTATTGTAATACATTCAGCTTCATCCTACCATTATGAAGGAACATAATGCTAGGCTGGGGGGCTTGATGATGTACCATCACTAACCCTCAGGACTCTCCGGATTACGAATACTAAACACAGGCTAAACTCTTCTAGGCTTACGAACGGCTAAGGGCGGAGACTACTTATGTATGAGATAGCCTCCGAAGGCTACGCTTTTCCTACAGACAAATAGTACAAGGCAGAACGTGTCTCTATACGTACAGCTCGTACTTGTACCTTGGAACCATAATGTATCGCACAATTGTCCAAGGCTAACGGCCATATGTCTAACGTTACCGTTAGCCTCTAGCCATCTAGATCCTTCTCAAGGGGCCTATAAATACCCCTTGATAAACCCATCAAAACCCTAATGCATTCTAGAAACAAAAACACCTCTCTTTCTACACTTGGTGGCGTGAGGCTAATAATCCTCATACCATTAGGGAACCGCCAGCAAGTACGAAATCACCCATATTCACCCTATTAATCATCTATTAACGTTTTCTCATACAAGATTAAACCCTTACTAATTTAAGAGTGACTCAACCCTTAAACAATTGCCGAATGCCAAAACAATATCCTTGGAAAGGCTCGTATGCTACCTATTAATGCTTTAATTTTATGTTTGTTTTTTGTTATTAGATATCCTTGTCACTTTAAAAAAAACATATATGGCAAAACGACTTACTTTATTTAAAACCGAAACGATTACATAAACAAATCAAAATCCGAATTAACAAAACGGGAATTAGTGGAGTCGAATGAACTATCACCATCATTACGGTGAATGTATTCACCGGGATAATAGGCTGGGGGTGCAGCTTCAGGGTTTTCTATTACGTATTCCTCTCCCGGGTCAGTAATGTAACCATCAGGGCGACTACCAACTGAGCAAGATTCAACAGTAAAGGTATACACATGTTGAATCGTGCTTCTTATTGAGGACTCGACAAAAGTAAGATGGTTAATGGTTAATTGCAACCATTGGACCTTCTGCTACATGTAGGCCTCGTACCTCCTGTCTATTTTGGTGGGTTGGACCACCGTTGCATGTTCTGCAATCTCAGCCTCATACTCTGACTTTCCCGCCTTCAAACGACCGATTAAACATGTCACTGCATCTTTATGCTCGTTATCATCACTCATGTGACTCCAAACATTGTTTGAGGCTCCAAACTATGTGATATTTGGGAATGAATCACCACCAGAAGATGATTGGCCTGCCATCTATTTAGATATGTTTTTTTGAAAATTTAGTTGCTATACTTTTTTT